>NW_020258024.1:0-6895 GCF_003255815.1 Theropithecus gelada
GCTGTTAGAGAGGAGATGTCCTCCATTGGCTCAAATTCTGCTAACAGATTAAATAAAATGAAGTGTACGAAAAATGCCTAGATTTATTACAGAAAAAAATTAGTGATAATCTTGAGGAAAAACAACGTTGGAGGAGTACTGAAACTGAAGACTTACTGGTGTGAGATCAAGAGTGAATGAAAAGAAAATTGAGTTCATGAGTGTAGACAGTTCTTTTAAGGACATCATACTTAGAAGTCATGGCTGAGAATGTTGTAATTTTCTTCCATAGTCATGGAAAATAATAGACAATTAATTTCAAATTTTATATAACAGGTGTAGTCTTCAAATTTTACATAACAATTATATATTTTAAAAGTTATAAAACTATACACATGTGGCATTAAAAATGCCAGACTGAGGTGTTAAATTCTTAAAACTATAGAACTAAAAGTCACCTTAAACAATTCTAGATTCCATAAGCTGAATATCACTTTGTTCATGCTTATACATAAAAACCAAGAAACACTAAACGTTTCAAGGAGAGTATTTCTGGCTTGATAAAAATCAGCCAATTCTAGAACAGTTGATACTCATCAAATATGCAAAGTAATTGATCACAGTAAACTACTGAGTTCTATTAACAGGAATAAAGTGGCAGAAATGCAGAAAATAGTCTTATGTTATAAATGAAATTTTAAAAATTATATGAAGTCACTGTGGAAAAATGTGGTGTGGTGAATACTGAAATATATCCTTTTCTAAAAGGAAGGATAATGCCACACATGCAGGACACTTTTATGAATAAGAGTTACTGAATTAGCAGCACCTTCCTTTTAGCACAAGGTCAGCACATTAGCACCTGTGGGCCAAATCCCACTGCCTGTTTTTGTAAGTCAAGTATCTTGGAACCCAGCCACGCTTATTCACTCTACAGTTCACAGAGTCAATTAACTGGGTGTGATGTTGCACACCTGTGGTCCCAGCTAGCAGAGAGGCTGAGGTGGGAGGATCACTAGAGCCCAGAAAGTTGAGGCTGCAGTGAGCCATGATCACAAAACCGCACTCCAGCCTGGGCAACAGAGACCCTGTCTCAAAAATATATATACAGTCTGCAAAGCCTAAAATATTTACTGACTCTGCAGAAAAATCTGACCAAATCCTGGTTTAGTAGATGAAAGATCCTTTGATACATTTTAATACAAGTTTTACCCAATATACTGAAATGTTTATATTAAATATAGATCCCCATACAATCCCTTGGCAATATTCAGATTGAAGATCCAATATTTCAGCACTCAGGCACTGACAACAAAAATTTAATAACTAGCAATCAAGGTACAGTGTCAATGGAGCATGTAGCTTCCATTTGCAACACAGCAGATATTACAAGAATTCTAACAAAATTATCTTAAGATGTGTTATCAAAGTAAAGGTTTTAAATACATTTTAATTGTGAAATAATCCATATACTCTAGATCTAACCTCATTTGTAAAAAATGGTTCCATACTACATTATTTTCTGGGAATGAAAATTGAGCTATTTCCTATTGGTAAGGATTTACTTTTAATAATGATAAATTGCTACTGATAAGGATCCATCTTTTGATATAATGATGCTGTAATAAATGTTCTTATACGTAAGTATATACATAACAAATCTATACAAGTATCTTTAACATACATATATATCCTTACTATGTTATATATGTGTGTGTGAATATGCTACTCAATTAATGTTCGAAATGCATTTACCAACAGTGTACGACATGTCTTTTTCAATGAGACCATTTCCTTTGCAGCAACACAGATGGAGCTGGCGGCCACTATTCTAAGCAAACTAATGCAGAAACAGAAAATCAAATGCCACATATTCTTACTCATTTAGTGGAAACTAAACAATAAGAACTCATGGACACAAAGAGGAGAATAACAGGCAAAAGGGTCTACTTGAGGGTGGAGCATGGCTGGAGGGAGACGACCAAAAGACTACCTTTTGGGTATTTTGCTTATTATGTGGCTGATGAAATAATCTGTAGCCCAAACTTCCATGATACAGTTTACCTATATAACAAATTGCACATGTACCTCTGAAGCTAAATAAAAGTTCACTAAAACGTAAAGAAATTCCTTTCCCCTCACATTTGCCAATACTCGTTATTTTTCAAATAAATTAATGACTGGAAAAAATGGTAACTCATTTTTTGCTGATTTCCATTTTTCTGATTACCAGGCAAGGCTGAATATCCTAGGAAAACGATAAAATTTTTAATCATGAATATTAGCCCCAATTAGGATTAGTTTGACAACATATGGCTATCTCCTATTAAATGTTGCCATAGGCTTACCTGTGATACTCTTCATTCTCAGTGTCAGGAAATTGCTGACTTTCAGGTGGTCTGCTCTTGCTTTGTGGAATTAATCCATCATCACCATTGCCAGCAGCGGCATCATTAGTCAGGTTTTCTGGTAATCCCATATTATTACTTCCGTGCTTCTTCATGTCTTCTTCAGCCTTGAATGGAAGTTTGATATTAAGGATATTAAGGATATTCACTTTATTGAATAAAAAGAACTTTTTAAATTGATTTTATCAATTGACTCAGTTTGTCATTATTGTAGTCATTAAAAATATTTCACACTTAAGTTTGATCATATATACAGAATAATTACCATCTAATTTTAAGATGTAATTATCATATCATTGTAAAGTTTGCTTCATTTCTGTTTGACTGAATAAAATAGAATTTTTCAAAATTCAAAAAGGGCCCTCCTTCATTTTGTGCTTTTATTCCCAACGACTCTTCAGAATCTTATATATGTATTTATCCCATTTGACTCGTGGGAACACACAAATAAAAAGACAAAGAGGCAAAATGTGTCTTCTGTCTTTACCACCTAGATCTCACATTAAGCAGTCAGATTTAGAGGATGAGACACTGTGGGGCTTCGGGAATAGAAAGGAAGATTGCCCTTTTCTGCACTGAGATATTCTTCTCCCCCACTGCCTTTGATCATTTTTTTTCATTTGGTCCCTGGGATATCAAAAACATGATGGTTCTCACTGAAACATGGGAACCAAAGTTCGCCACAACACAAGGAGCAGAGTGAAACTGCTGAGGTACAAGCGTGGATGCCCAGAAAATAAGATGCTTCCCAAATTTCACATTCCATAGCCATACAATTTTCTAGCTGGAAGATACACAGAATGAGAAATTATCTTCTTTAGCCACATTAACTATTGATAATCATACTAAAACCAAGAAAGATAAAATGATTGATCCAAAGCTCCTAAAGTCGCATGACCTAGCACTTTACAGCACCATTCAGGATTATTCCATAATAATGAAAGAATATCTCTGGGGTTTGTATCTCTTTAAAACTCAATGTACAGAATTCTTTCTGAGTTAAATATTAAATTTTTCACTGATGATTTATGCTACTTACATGATAGGATCATGTATGCCTATACTTACAACACTTTATTAAACAACATAATGTAAAAATCTAATTCAACAGAAACGTTTGAATATAATGGTATACCTCTCTATCACAATCCTTGTTTATTTCTGGTTCTTGAGACATTTCCTGCAAATGCAAAAATAGAAGGTCAATTTGCTTGTTGTATTTCTGTGATGTTTCCTCTTTTGGAATGCATGTTTTAAAAATAATTTTATTTTAAGTAATCAAGTATAGACAATGAAAAATTAGAAAATAATTAAAATTAAAATTTAACTGTTAAAATAAATAATTAATTAAAATTAAAAGTTAACTTTTTAATCTACGTTCTGCTACTGCCACATCACTGGCTTCTGACTAACATGGGAAAAATAATTCACCTTAGCCAACAGGAAAAGATAAACATGAACCAGCAAACTTAACTTTGTCACCATTTGTTTGGACTCCACTTAATTTGTTACGTGTTAAATCTGCCAAAAATGCATCAGCGGATGATTTGTAGTGTTGCAAAGTCTTCCTCACTTGAAAAGAGTTTACCTCACCAAACCCTAACCAGTGAGCCTCTACAGATTACTAACTGGATTGTAGGCATGCTTTCAATTATTAGGAGCTGAAATCAACACCAAACAGAAAGAAATGCAAATTCTTAAATTTTAATTGAAATTATATGTTGTAATATGATAGTGTTATGTATCTAGTTTACCTGCTTAAGTCCAGTTCTAATATATTCTAATGTGTACTAATGACAGTGGATAAAAAATTTAATAATCTGTACTCATTTTCTGCGACTGCAGTAAGTTCAAATGTTATTGTGTTTCTGCACTAACACCAAAGGTCCCATTCTGCAAGATACGATTCTTGTCATAGGCATTTGGGTTGCTTTTATGACCTGGTTCCCTCCCTGAAGAGAAACGCTGAGGTCAATGAGAGATCACAAGGCAGAATATATCTTTCACCTTGCTATCAGTGACTGCAATATAAAACTGCAGATTTTCAATCACTGGCCATGATTACTCTTCAACCACGAATCCAGCTCAGGGACCATCAGTGTTACATTGCTCATAATTCTATTGCTTAATAATATAATCCAATAATTGATGTTACTTTCTTTATCATGTCAGGGTGTTGTAAGAATAAAAGAACAAAGTTCTGGAATTTCTTTTGCCTCTATTCCAAAAGGAAAGATTACCTATAAGCTAATCAAAAAGGCAGATAAGAATATTTTAAATAAGAATATTGTAAAGTAAGAGTATTTTAAAGTTTATAGTGGTTATGTTTTTTAAGTTAAGTTTCAAATGCTAACTTAGAATCCATTGATTCTTCTGTTAATGAGATTGCTGAATTTATTAAATTTTATGAATCTATTAAAAAGTTCTTAGAAAAAAGAATCTATTGATTCTTAAAACCTAGTCTGAAAGATAATTTCATTTGGACTACCTAATATTATTAAAGCAAAGAAAACAATATTAAATCAAACATTTAAATGTAAAATTTTCCATGCCTCTGGCTGGCTATTTTCACTGCCTTTAAGCCTTTGTGATTCTTCCTCTGATGTCAGCTTTAAGTCTTGTTCTGTTGAGAAATCCATATATTCAGTTAAAATGAACCACTTAGAACAGTTAAAAACTATTGCCTTTATAAAAATAGATTTAAGACAACATTTTATTTTATCTCATAAATTGAGTGTTTAGTGTTTCATGAAATAGTTACTTAGGAAATCATTCTCTAAGACTTCAACAAACCACTTGGGGAGACGCCTGATGAGATTCACTCACAAATTCATCCACCCAACATAAATGAACAAAACCACCAGAAACACAACTTTAAAATACAGTAGAAACATATAAGGTAACACAGTATGTTGTTCTCCACTTCCTAATCATGAAGCAGTAAACGTAATGAAAAGGAAATTTAGTTTTAAAGAGAAACAAGTTTTCCTGCACTTAGCTACTCTGACTCTAAGGATAGTAACAGGCAGGGCCCAGGTAAGGTCATGTTGACCCTGTCCAAGAAGCCACAGCCCACAGGTATGGGTCCAGACATCCCAGAGCAAGGTTAAGAAAACAAATTCCTTTACCGTCTCCCCTTCCCCTCAGCATTTACTCATAGCTATTTGTACAAATGTTTATATTTTGCAAGTTCCTCTTTTCCTTCAATGTAGTTGCAAAGTCACAAGCTATGCTGAGGTTGCAAAACTGTCACTATATGATTAACTGCCTTTGTTCTGCTTCTGTAAGCTTGCCTTTGTAAGCCAGGCTCTGTCTTTGTTCAGGACTCAGCATTTGGATGCAAATCCACTGAACTTGTGTGCACCTAAATAAAATCCTCCTATTTCACCCACTGGGTCTCTCCTGCCTCCTGTTTTCTGCAACAATAGTACCTTATAAATGATTTCCAAAACTACTACTGACACCTTTATTAGTGCACAATGTCCTCCTAATATCTAAAATGTTTCCCTCTACTATTATGACAAATTTATTTTCTTTTTTTTTTTTTTTTTTTTTGAGCCAGGGTCTTTCTCTGTCACCAGGCTGGAGTGCAGTGGCACAATCTCAGCTCACTGCAACCTCTGACTCCCTAGTTCAAGTGATTCTCCTGTATCAGTCTCCCAAGAAGCTGGGATTACAGGCATGCACCATCATGACCAGCTAATTTTCATATTTGTAGTAGAGATGGTGTTTCATGATTGGCCAGGATGTTCTTGATCTTTTGACCTTGTGATCCACCTCCTCCAGCCCCCCAAAATGCCGGGATTACAGTTGTGAGACACAACAACTGGCCTTATTTTTATCTTTTAAAACAATGATATGTGAAGTCTTCCTTGATTCTGCATGTCTTTCCCCAGATAAAAAGGTACCTCCTTCTTGAGGCTGCCTTGTGACTTCACTGATTTTTCTACCGCATCTTTACCACCTGAACTGTACATTATTCCCCCACATGTCTGTCCCCTCTGCTCCAAGACTGCAGAGAACAGTCCTGCACATCATCTTTGTAAAAACACTCTTTATTTTACTCAGAAATTTCTTATTGAGTCCTGCTACATACATGCTAGGCATTAGGGTTTAAAAACAATGAAAATAAAGCGTATCAGGGATGGCTTTTCTAGAACACATGCCCAAGCACAGACTGAAATATTGAGGCTAGCCAGATTAAAAGCGGTAGAGGGAAGGAAAGGGTAACAGCATTCCACACAGCAGCAAGAGCAGGAGTGAGGCCTGAAAGAGTGAACGAGTGAGTAGGACATTACCAGCAGCTCAGTAATGCCAGAGAAAGGGCGCACAGGGAAAAGGGCTAAAGATGGAGAGTGGGGCAGAAGTCAGATTATGAAACCTGATGTGTAATTTTAAGATGCTTGGACATTAATGTTCAAGAGTGATCCCTGGTCCTATCTGCATTTAGAAAAATATCATTTTAATGCCAAAACCAATATTCCTAGTGAGCCAATAGTCATTAAGAC
>NW_020258025.1:0-14079 GCF_003255815.1 Theropithecus gelada
CCATTCAGTATGATATTGGCTGTGGGTTTGTCATAAATAGCTCTTATGATTTTGAGGTACGTTCCATCAATACCGAATTTATTGAGAGTCTTTAGCATGAAGAGCTGTTGAATTTTTTCAAAGGCCTTTTCTGCATCTATTGAGATAATCATGTGGTTCTTGTCTTTGGTTCTGTTTATATGCTGGATTACATTTATTGATTTGCGTATGTTGAACCAGCCTTGCATCCCAGGGATGAAGCCCACTTGATCATGGTGGATAAGCTTTTTGATGTGCTGCTGGATCCGGTTTGCCAGTATTTTATTGAGGATTTTTGCATCGATGTTCATCAGGGATATTGGTCTAAAATTCTCTTTTTTTGTTGTGTCTCTGCCAGGCTTTGGTATCAGGATGATGTTGGCCTCATAAAATGAGTTAGGGAGGATTCCCTCTTTTTCTAGTGATTGGAATAGTTTCAGAAGGAATGGTACCAGCTCCTCCTTGTACCTCTGGTAGAATTCAGCTGTGAATCCATCTGGTCCTGGACTTTTTTTGGTTGGTAGGCTATTAATTATTGCCTCAATTTCAGAGCCTGCTATTGGTCTATTCAGGGATTCAACTTCTTCCTGGTTTAGTCTTGGGAGAGTGCAAGTGTCCAGGAAATTATCCATTTCTTCTAGATTTTCTAGTTTATTTGCGTAGAGGTGTTTATAGTATTCTCTGATGGTAGTTTGTATTTCTATGGGGTCGGGGTGATATCCCCTTTATCATTTTTTATTGCATCTATTTGAGTCTTCTCTCTTTTCTTCTTTATTAGTGTTGCTAGTGGTCTATCAATTTTGTTGATCTTTTCAAAAAACCAACTCCTGGATTCATTGATTTTTTGGAGGGTTTTTTGTGTCTCTATCTCCTTCAGTTCTGCTCTGATCTTAGTTATTTCTTGCCTTCTGCTAGCTTTTGAATGCGTTTGCTCTTGCTTCTCTAGTTCTTTTAATTGTGATGTTAGAGTGTCAATTTTAGATCTTTCCTGCTTTCTCTTGTGGGCATTTAGTGCTATAAATTTCCCTCTACACACTGTTTTAAATGTGTCACAAAGATTCTGGTATGTTGTATCTTTGTTCTCATTGGTTTCAAAGAACATCTTTATTTCTGCCTTCATTTCGTTATGTACCCAGTAGTCATTCAGGAGCAGGTTATTCAGTTTCCATGTAGTTGAGCGGTTTTGATTGAGTTTCTTAGTCCTGAGTTCTAGTTTGATTGCACTGTGGGCTGAGAGACAGTTTGTTATAATTTCTGTTCTTGTACATTTGCTAAGGAGTGCTTTACTTCCAATTATGTGGTCAATTTTGGAATAAGTGCGATGTGGTGCTGAGAAGAATGTATATTCTGTTGATTTGGGGTGGAGAGTTCTATAGATGTCTATTAGGTCTGCTTGCTGCAGAGATGAGTTCAATTCCTGGATATCCTTGTTAACTTTCTGTCTCATTGATCTGTCTAATGTTGACAGTGGGGTGTTGAAGTCTCCCATTATTATTGTATGGGAGTCTAAGTCTCTTTGTAAGTCTCTAAGGACTTGCTTTATGAATCTGGGTGCTGCTGTATTGGGTGCATATATATTTAGGATAGTTAGCTCTTCCTGTTGAATTGATCCCTTTACCATTATGTAATGGCCTTCTTTGTCTCTTTTGATCTTTGATGGTTTAAAGTCTGTTTTATCAGAGACTAGTATTGCAACCTCTGCTTTTTTTTGTTCTCCATTTGCTTGGTAAATCTTCCTCCATCCCTTTATTTTGAGCCTATGTGTGTCTCTGCATGTGAGATGGGTCTCCTGAATACAGCAGACTGATGGGTCTTGACTCTATCCAATTTGCCAGTCTGTGTCTTTTAATTGGAGCATTTAGTCCATTTACATTTAAGGTTAAGATTGTTATGTGTGAACTTGATCCTGTCATTATGATATTAACTGGTTATTTTGCTCATTAGTTGATGCAGTTTCTTCCTGGAATCGATGGTCTTTACATTTTGGCATGTTTTTGCAATGGCTGGTACTGGTTGTTCCTTTCCATATTTTGTACTTTCTTCAGGGTCTCTTGTAAGGCAGGCCTGGTGGTGACAAAATCTCTAAGCATTTGCTTCTCTGTAAAGGATTTTATTTCTCCTTCACTTATGAAACTTAGTTTGGCTGGATATGAAATTCTGGGTTTAAAATTCTTTTCTTTAAGAATGTTGAATATTGGCCCCACTCTCTTCTGGCTTGTAGAGTTTCTGCGGAGAGATCTGCTGTTAGTCTGATGGGCTTCCCTTTGTGGGTAACCCGACCTTTCTCTCTGGCTGCCCTTAAGATTTTTTCCTTCATTTCAACTTTGGTGAATCTGGCAATTATGTGTCTTGGAGTTGCTCTTCTCGAGGAGTATCTTTGTGGCGTTCTCTGTATTTCCTGGATTTGAATGTTGGCCTGCCCTACTAGGTTGGGGAAGTTCTCCTGGATGATATCCTGAAGAATGTTTTCCAACTTGGTTCCATTTTCCCCCTCATTTTCAGGCACCCCAATCAGACATAGATTTGGTCTTTTTACATAATCCCATACTTCTTGCAGGCTTTGTTCATTTCTTTTTCTTCTTTTTTCTTTTGGTTTCTCTTCTCGCTTCATTTCATTCATTTGATCCTCAATCGCTGATACTCTTTCTTCCAGTTGATCGAGTCGGTTACTGAAGCTTGTGCATTTGTCGCGTATTTCTCGTGTCATGGTTTTCATCTCTTTCATTTCGTTTAGGACCTTCTCTGCATTAATTACTCTAGCCATCAATTCTTCCACTTTTTTTTTCAAGATTTTTACTTTCTTTGCACTGGGTACATAATTCCTCCTTTAGTTCTGAGAAGTTTGATGGACTGGAGCCTTCTTCTCTCATCTCGTCAAAGTCATTCTCCATCCAGCTTTGATCTGTTGCTGGCAATGAGTTGCGTTCCTTTGGAGGGGGAGATGTGCTCTTATTTTTTGAATTTTCAGCTTTTCTGCCCTGCTTTTTCCCCATCTTTGTGGTTTTATCTGCCTCTGGTCTTTGATGATGGTGACATACTGATGGGGTTTTGGTGTGGGTGTCCTTCCTGTTTGTTAGTTTTCCTTCTAACAGTTAGGACCCTCAGCTGTAGGTCTGTTGGAGATTGCTTGAGGTCCACTCCAGACCCTGTTTGCCTGGGTGTTAGCAGCAGAGGCTGCAAAAGATAGAATACTGCTGAACAGCGAGTGTACCTGTCTGATTCTTGATTTGGAAGCTTCCTCTCAGGGGTGTACTCCACCGTGTGAGGTGTGGGGTGTTGGTCTGGTCCTAGTGGAGGATGTCTCCCAGTTAGGCTACTCAGGGGTCAGGGACCCACTTGAGCAGGCAGTCTGTCCCTTCTCAGATCTCAACCTCTGTGTTGGGAGATCCACCGCTCTCTTCAAAGCTGTCAGACAGAGTCGCTTGCCTCTGCAGAGGTTTCTGCTGCTTTTGTTGTTGTTGTTGTTGATGTTGTTTAGCTGTGCCCTGTCCCCAGAGGTGGAGTCTACAGAGACTGGCAGGCCTCCTTGAGCTGCTGTGAGCTCCACCCAGTTGGATCTTCCCAGGGCTTTGTTTACCTACTTAAGCCTCAGCAATGGCGGGCGCCCCTCCCCCAGCCTCGCTGCTGCCTTGTGGTTAGATCGCAGACTGCTGTGCTAGCAATGAGGAAGGCTCTGTGGGCGTGGGACACTCCCGGCCAGGTGTGGGATATAATCTCCTGGTGTGCCCGTTTGCTTAAAGCACAGTATTGGGGTGGGAGTTACCCAATTTTCCAGGTGTTGTGTGTCTCAGTTCCCCTGGCTAGGAAAAGGGATTCCCTTCCCCCTTGTGCTTCCCAGGTAAGGCAATGCCTTGCCCTGCTTCAGCTCTCGCTGGTTGGGCTACAACAGCTGACCAGCACCGATTGTTCGGCACTCCCCAGTGAGATGAACCCAGTACCTCAGTTGATAATGCAGAAATCACCTGTCATCTGTGTCACTCGTGCTGGGAGCTGGAGACTGGAGCTGTTCCTATTCGGCCATCTTGCTCCGTCCCCCTGTTTTTTGTTTTTAGACAGAGTCTCACTCTGTCGCCCAGGCTGGAGTTCAGTGGTGTGATCTTGGCTCACTGCAAGCTTCGCCTCCCGGGTTCATGCCATTCTCCTGCCTCAGCCTCCTGAGTAGCTGGGACTACCAGTGCCCACCACCATGCCCGGCTAATTTTTTGTATTTTTTAAATAGAGACAGGGTTTCACCGTGTTAGTCAGGATGGTCTCGATCTCCTGACTTCATGATCCGCCCGCCTCGGCATCCCAAAGTACTGGGATTACAGAGCTCCTTTAGTTTTGAGAAGTGAAATTTATCACTTTGGAAATGTGTACAAGGTGATTTGTATAAGTTAGCTGGGGGGGTAGATTGAAGGCAAGAGGGCATATGCAACCTCAAAAGAAAAATCTGTCTGTCTTGTAAATGTTGGTGGTGTCTCTATCTAGAACTTATGGAGTTGTGAAGAAGATGATGGAGAAACGCAGCTTGAAGAACCTTGAGCATATCTGTGAGGAGGTGGTAGTTTCATCGCTATATTTAGAGACTTCCTTTTCCTTTGTGGATCATAGCGAGGACTGCTGATGCAAATAACCCCAAAATTGAAGGTTACAGTAGGAGGTGTATGAATTCACAGTAAAGACTCTGGATAAGTTTTACTTTTTCTATTGTTTCAATTCAATAGATTTTTATCAAAATCTAAAAATAAAGCTTCTTCTTAATTTTAACACTAATAATGGCTGCAATGACTTGGTGGTGCTTGGTTTGGGTCAAGAATTGGTGTTTGTGTTTTATACGCATTTCTTTAATCTTTAAAGCCTCTATTTTACTGATGAGAAAGCTAGGTTAAATAACTTATTTATAATCATACAAATAGTAGTTGGTAAGACTGGGATTGGAATCCAGATTTATCTGATTCTAGACCTATTTTTGTTTTACTACAATCATATACTTCTGGTTATTTTCTAGGAAACATGTAACCAGATGAATTTATTTAGGATTAGATGTGAGGATATATGGGGTATTTTAGATTACAAACTACATTTAACCTTCAAAATTGGGTAGGAGAGATGATGGGATATTATCCTATACCAGGCATCACTTTAGACATGGTGCTTTAGCATTTCATAAAGTAATTGCTGTGAAAATCCAGCATCATTCTTAGTAGGAGAGGGATTAAAGTCCCATAGGCCCTGGATTTGTGTTTGTCTAAGGCTATATATTAGGAAGTGATTGAATGGACTATTAACTTTCAGTGAAGGTTATGGTCCTTTGTTACAGGGTTTTATGTAGGACTTTGTGCTTGCCAGAATGTTCATCTATTCTTTGAATAATGATATAGGAGACACATAGTTAAAAATAACAAATTCATTCAAAGTTAAAATCAGAGACTAAAAAGATATTGCTGGGTTAGAGAAATGGACAACTCCATCACAATGAAAGTTAATCAGAACAAAGATAAGATCTTGAATGTGAATCAAAATCCCTATCTTTCTGAGCACAGGAAGAATGATGTGGTTTGGTTTGATCACATGTGAATGATATTTGGGAGGATAATTGAAAGTTGAAAATAAGTCAACTCTATGGTGTGGCTGCAAAACCATAGCAAAAGCCAACATAGTCTGAGGTTGTTCTCGAGATCTGGAGAGGCTTGTATCTCAGCTGTATTCAGACCTTAGCAGAAAATACCTAAAATAGTATGACAGGTTTCAGTTCTTGTACATTAAAATGTGTGTAGATAAAGCAGAAGCACTCCAGAAGAGAAAATTTGTATTATGAAGGACTTTGAAACCTTACTTTTTGAAGAATTAAAGACATTGAGAATGTTTTTCCAGGAAATAGAAAACTTGTGGGTGATCTGGTAACTGTCTTCAAATATCAAAATAGCTATTATATGGCTATTTATACTTTTTCTCAAGGAATATAGGGGCTAGTCTGTGACTTACTGGTGAAACAACAGGAACTGCAGAAGGCTCTGTTTACCTCAGTGTAAGTGGAAATTTTTAATAATCAGAATTGTTAAAAAATGAAATATACATATTTTAAAATAGTAGATTGTAAATTTGAATGTCACAGTTATTCAATCACACCTTGCAGGGATGACCACTTGGAGAGGATGCTGTAGATCTTGGTATTTTCAACATTGAAAGGTAGCACATGACAATTTTGTGGGGCTCATTAAAACTGCATGCGATATTGGCTATATGTTTGGACTAGATACCTCTAAATTTTTCTGTAGCATTAAGATTTTATACCTAGTATACTCTAAATGGAACCACTAAAAGATGTTTCCATCCAAAAGAATACTCTCATTGTCCTTGTACCGGTAATACTTTAAATTCTCACTTTAATGAGCTTGTACTTGCCAAACGTGAGATTTTCTGATTTTTCTCTGTGATAATGATAAAGCAAACCATTATTCAGCATTGCCATATTCATTCAAGCTAGCTTATAGGAGTTAATGTCCAGTTACCCCTTAAGCACGGTTGGGATGTTAATGCAAGACTGATAAATTTTGATGAAAGTGAGATGAAAAAGCCAAAAAATGTTTAGCTGACCTTCTATTGCAAATCTGGGATAATCTGAGCCAGAAAGGAGGCAATATTATAGGAAGCACCACTGATTTTTTAAAATAATCTAATTTGCCTCTTCTGCTTATCAAGGAATCAGATAACTTAGAGAAGGAGATAAATCAATTTTCCAGCTAGAATAGGGTCATGGTGTTTGGAGTCTGCTCCTGAATGACACCCCTTTTATACATTCTATGTCACTGGATTGTATCACCAACCTTCTTGAATCTGTTGCTCTAATGTTAGGACCTTTTGAAGTATTTGAATTAGAATATACAAAGGAGAGAGCTACCTGACTATTCAAGGTGAATAGACTGCCTCTCTCTCTGTGCATGTTGTCTGGGCATCAATTAAAAGGCTGGTGTTAAGGGAAGGGACCTACTCCTAGTAGAGAATTAGAACACAAATCGGAATGCAGGAATAAAACAAAGGTGAACATGGAGGACGGCAGCTTACCATGTACAGGGATGACGAGGATTCACTACATTTATGATAATATATTATCATAAATTGTAATGTGACAATATATAAGTTATGAACTCTAACCATTGCTAAATACAAACGTGTAAAATGCTTTGAAGCTTCTCTGTGGCCTCGGGATCAGGGTGAGGCTGAGTTCAAAGGCGGTGATCTACAGCATACGCAGGGCACGGCAAGAGTAGACTGGGGCGAGAGAATTGACTTGCACACACCAAAGGATGTGAACTCGAAGTACCAGACTTTCTTGATCTTTTCAATTCAGTGAGAGAACATCTGATGAAATATGAAGTTAGTGAACAGATTTGGAATATGTAGCTAAATTTATAATGGAGCCAATCGGGGGGGGGAAAAAACTACCTATTAAACCTTTGCTTTTGTCATATTCGGTAGCAGAAAAATTGCTACTTGTCCAATTCTAGATATGAGAGGCAATCAGAATATACAGTGACTGCCGGAGGGTGACTTTTTTGGGGTTAAATATAGCTTTGCATCATTAGCGTATGTGGGAAAAAATCCCATTATGACAGCAAATCAGATCTAATCTGGCACTCCCTCTGCTACAATTACATAAAATATGGTGGAAACTTGTCAAAGCTTTCAGTGAGAAATGAGGCTCCTGATGCTTGGCAGTCCCCTTTTTGAGCAAGTGAAGAATCATGTTGCTTAGCTACAGCCCTTGGCTGATTCAGAGAGCTTTAACTGACTGTATTATACAAGAGTTAAACTCTGTTCCTTGATATCTTCTTTTTCTAAGATGAAAGGCCTTATTTACCACCTTCTTATTTTGTTGTATCTTTACCGAGTCGTTTCTGTGTATTCTTCCAGGACAGGTTTCTATTTGTCATTGTTTTTCCTTCCCCAAGGGCCTATAGATTGAGAGAGAACAAGTGGGTGTTGATGACACAAGCAGAGCATAAAGTATTGAGATCAGTTGAAAATGCTTTTGTCCTCAAAGTAATGTACAAGTGTTTATTTAAAATTATTTTTGTCATTTGAAGCCATTGTTTTTTGCCCCCATCTTCTTTTAGCTTATTCATAGTTTGGGTTACTATTGTCTCTAAAATGCACAAGATTTTTGTATTTAAAATATAAGCTCACACGTAGGTGTATGGAAAGGGGTAGGGAACAGTGAATGTAATTGATGAAACAAATAAGAGTAAGGCTGGAAATGGAACAAAGGACCATTGAAAACAGAAGGATTCAGGAGAAAAAACAAAAACAAAAACAAATTGCAAGTGGAGAATATTTGGAGCAGTTATTGTGCATGAAGTAGAAAAGTGTGTAAAGGGGGAATTGTTAGATTATCAGAGCCCATTTAGTGGGATAAACACGCTCAGAGGGACTTGTAAGTCTGGGGGAGGATTTTGGTCCATGCTCTGTCTCCAGAAAAGAATATCTTTATTCTAAATATGTGCGTATCCACTTTATTTTTATAGCTCTTCAGGAAAGAGAGCTATCCCTCAGCAGTGCTTTCTATTATCTTACCATAATTATTATAATGAAGCGAAGCCATGACCTAATCTTGATTGTGTAATTATTTCCGTAGATTTTATTATTGACTTGTCAGTACAATCTTTGTTTTATGCATGCAAAAGCAGTTTCTTTTTTTTTCCCTGCTGGTGGTTACAATTTCATGATCACCTGGAGGAGATTCTATTGAGTTGATTCTATATTTACACTTGGAAATAGGATAATGGATAATTGTCTCTGTAGGCTTGGCCCCACTGCAATTCTAGATCTGTTGAATATCAGAATTTATAGGTGAGCAACCCTGCTTAGGAGCCATGTTTTTACGCTTGTCTGCAAATCATCTTCATCTGCCACTTTTTAAAATATGTATGTGTTTTAAAACTGAGCAACCCTGCCTAGGAGCCATGTTTTTACGCTTGTCTGCAAATCATCTTCGTCTGCCACTTTTTAAAATATGTATGTGTAATGCAGTCATTTTCAAAGTGTGGTCCTGGGACCCCTGGGGGTCCTCAAGACCCTTTCAAGGGAGTCTGTGAAGTTAAAAGTATCTTCATAGTAATTCAGAGCCATTATTTGCCTTTGGAACTCTCCATTCTTTTATGAGTATCCAGAGGTTATACAAGATGTGATATAGAAACAGATTAAATGCAGAAAGAGAGGAGAATCCAGTTGCCTTGTAATAAATCTGATATTAAAGAGATTTGCAGAAATATAAAACAATGACACTCTTCTTGCTAAATATTTTTCATTTTAGAAAATACAGTTTTTTCATAAATATGTTACTTATGTTAATATATTTGTTTTATTGTTTTTAAATGAATACATATTTTGGAATTTTATCAATTATAATATATAAGATGGTAAATATCAATGGACATAACCCCCATAAATCATAGCTCTTTGGGATACACAGTAATTTTCAATAGTGTAAAGGGGTCCCGAGACTGAAATGTTTGAGAGGTGCACTCATCAGCTACTGCATTGTTTCTGACCTTAATTCCACTTCCTGGTTTCTGCACTTTCTCTCTCTTCCTTGCTTTTGTGATTCGACTGGCAGACTTTTATAACTCACTTTTTCCCCTCTGCGTTCCCTCCTGATCATTTCAGCCTTAAACCCCACTGAATTCTTAGCCCAGTGTCATTAGAATTGGTGATGACACAAGCACAGTAATCACATTAATTAAAAGAGCAATCTATCCAAATTAACATTTCACGTATAAATTTGATATGTATTTCTAACTATAGTGAATGCATTGTAGGTAAGAACATTCCTTTATTATTTCACTTATATAGCTTGAGTGAAAACCACACTTAGGATTTTTATTTTGACTTCATTTTCTTAAACAATTTTGAACGAAACGCCAAAGGATGGAATATTCTGTATTTTACTCTTCAAATTTTTCATATGGGGATTTTAAATGTAAATTGAAAATCATTTACATGCCAAGGTATTAGAAGTACATAGAATTCTGCAGCCCTAAGTATATGTAAAGACCAATTTGTCTGTCTGAGTAGTGCTGATTGTTAATAATTTTAGTATTTTGTTACCAGTTAGATGGCTTATTCAAGTGATACCTCAAAAGTTTTTTTCTGAAGATTGGACTGAAATTTTACACTGATCATTTGGTAAGCTGGCCATCTGCTAATTAATTTAATTTTTAAGCAACAGACTGTGAATTCAGTAAGCATCATTTTTTTGTGTAAATCGTCAAGCTACTCTTAGGACCAAATGAATACCATATATATGCAAAATAAAAAATGAATTTGACGTTTTGTTCCTTTGTTGCAATAGTTCAGAGATTCCAGAATCCTTTTTTATCCAAGTTTTTCACAGAGTCCTCTTTAAATAGGTAAAATAATTAATTGCCCCCTGTGTAATGATATTTTGTTACCCTTGGCACAAGAAGGTATGTGTTGAAGCTGAGCTTGGGTTAGGGAGTGGCGATGATCAGCAATGAAATCCTCCATCTTTTCTCTGTGATCAGAGTTGAATAGATCTTAAATTACACAAGTGCTTGGTAGTCTGGTCTCTTTGATGGCAATATGTTAGGCGCTCCCTTTCATTCTACTTTAGCCACTTGGGATATAAATCTGACTTTACTATCTCATGAATCTATTTTCTTCTTTTATTCTTACTACGATTTAGTTCTATTCCTAATCACTACTTGCTTGTTTTTTTTTTTCTTTTATAACTTTAATGTTATTTTTAAGTGTATGTACTTAATGTATACAACATGATGTTTTGATATGCTTAGGAAAGTGATTACGAGAATCAAGTAAAGTAACATATCCATCTTCTCACATGGTTATTTGTCTTTTTTTTTTTTTTTTTTTTTTAATGGCAAGAGCACCTGAAATCTGCTCTTAGCTTGCTCTTAACTTGCTTGTACTTTTGCAATACTATCTGTCTACAGTTTTCTTCTTCTCCAGTTCATCATTCATCAGGTAGTATATTTTTCTAGAGACAGTATTGCATAGTAGTTAAAAGTGCTTGTTTTTGATTCAGACCACCCATATTTCATAACTATTTTATGCCTCAAATTTCTGTAAAATTAGGACAGTTGTTTTTAGCCTATGTAAAGTGCTTTGCACAGTACATTCTTTTTTTAATTTTTATTTTTTAATTTTTTAATTTTTTATTATTATTCTTTAAGTTCTAGGGTATATGTGCATAACGTGCAGGTTTGTTACATATGTATACTTGTGCCATGTTGCTGTGCTGCACCCATCAACTCGTCAGCACCCATCAACTCGTCATTTACATCAGGTATAAATCCCAATGCAATCCCTCCCCCATGCCCCCTCCCCATGATAGGCCCCAGTGTGTGATATTCCCCTTCCCGAGTCCAAGTGATCTCATTGTTCAGTTCCCACCTATGAGTGAGAACATGCGGTGTTTGGTTTTCTGTTCTTGTGATAGTTTGCTAAGAATGATGGTTTCCAGCTGCATCCATGTCCCTACAAAGGACACAAACTCATCCTTTTGTATGGCTGCATAGTATTCCATGGTGTATATGTGCCACATTTTCTTAATCCAGTCTGTCACTGATGGACATTTGGGTTGATTCCAAGTCTTTGCTATTGTGAATAGTGCCGCAATAAACACACGTGTGCATGTGTCTTTAGAGCAGCATGATTTATAATCCTTTGGGTATATACCCAGTAATGGGATGACTGGGTCATATGGTACTTCTAGTTCTAGATCCTTGAGGAATCGTCATACTGTTTTCCACAATGGTTGAACTAGTTTAAAATCCCACCAACAGTGTAAAAGTGTTCCTATTTCTCCACATCCTCTCCAGCACCTGTTGTTTCCTGACTTTTTAATGATTGCCATTCTAACTGGTGTGAGATGGTATCTCATTGTGGTTTTGATTTGCATTTCTCTGATGGCCAGTGATGATGAGCATTTTTTCATGTGTCTGTTGGCTGTATGAATGTCTTCTTTTGAGAAGTGTGTGTTCATATCCTTTGCCCACTTTTTGATGGGGTTGTTTGTTTTTTTCTTGTAAATTTGTTTGAGTTCTTTGTAGGTTCTGGATATTAGCCGTTTGTCAGATGAGTAGATTGCAAAACTGTTCTCCCATTCTGTAGGTTGCCTGTTCACTCTGATGGTAGTTTCTTTTGCTGTGCAGAAGCTCTTTAGTTTAATGAGATCCCATGAGCAAAATAACCAGTTAATATCATAATGACAGGATCAAGTTCACACATAACAATATTAACCTTAAATGTAAATGGACTAAATGCTCCAATTAAAAGACACAGACTGGCAAACTGGATAAAGAGTCAAGACCCATCAGTCTGCTGTATTCAGGAGACCCATCTCACACGCAGAGACATACATAGGCTCAAAATAAAGGGATGGAGGAAGATTTACCAAGCAAATGGAGAACAAAAAAAAGCAGGGGTTGCAATACTAGTCTCTGATAAAACAGACTTTAAACCATCAAAGATCAAAAGAGACAAAGAAGGCCATTACATAATGGTAAAAGGATCAATTCAACAGGAAGAGCTAACTATCCTAAATATATATGCACCCAATACAGGAGCACCCAGATTCATAAAGCAAGTCCTTAGAGACTTACAAAGAGACTTAGACTCCCATACAATAATAATGGGAGACTTCAACACTCCACGGTCAACACTAGACAGATCAATGAGACAGAAAGTTAACAAGGATATCCAGGAATTGAACTCATCTCTGCAGCAAGCAGACCTAATAGACATCTACAGAACTCTCCACCCCTAATCAACAGAATATACATTCTACTCAGCACCACATCACACTTATTCCAAAATTGACCACATAATTGGAAGTAAAGCACTCCTTAGCAAATGTACAAGAACAGAAATTATAATAAACAGTCTCTCAGACCACAGTGCAATCAAACTAGAACTCAGGACTAAGAAACTCAATCAAAACCGCTCAACTACATGGAAACTGAACAACCTGCTCCTGAATGACTACTGGGTACATAACGAAATGAAGGCAGAAATAAAGATGTTCTTTGAAACCAATGAGAACAAAGATACAACATACCAGAATCTCTGGGACACATTTAAAGCAGTGTGTAGAGGGAAATTTATAGCACTAAATGCCCACAAGAGAAAGCAGGAAAGATCTAAAATTGACACTCTAACATCACAATTAAAAGAACTGGAGAAGCAAGAGCAAACGCATTCAAAAGCTAGCAGAAGGCAAGAAATAATTAAGATCAGAGCAGAACTGAAGGAGATAGAGACACAAAAAACCCTCCAAAAAATCAATGAATCCAGGAGTTGGTTTTTTGAAAAGATCAACAAAATTGACAGACTGCTAGCAACACTAATAAAGAAGAAAAGAGAGAAGAATCAAATAGACGCAATAAAAAATGATAAAGGGGATATCACCACCGACCCCACAGAAATACAAACTATCATCAGAGAATAGTATAAACACCTCTATGCAAATAAACTAGAAAATCTAGAAGAAATGGATAATTTCCTGGACACTTACACTCTTCCAAGACTAAACCAGGAAGAAGTTGAATCCCTGAATAGACCAATAGCAGGCTCTGAAATTGAGGCAATAATTAATAGCCTACCAACCAAAAAAAGTCCAAGACCAGATGGATTCACAGCTGAATTCTACCAGAGGTACAAGGAGGAGCTGGTACCATTCCTTCTGAAACTATTCCAATCACTAGAAAAAGAGGGAATCCTCCCTAACTCATTTTATGAGGCCAACATCATCCTGATACCAAAGCCTGGCAGAGACACAACAAGAAAAGAGAATTTTAGACCAATATCCCTGATGAACATCGATACAAAAATCCTCAATAAAATACTGGCAAACCGGATCCAGCAGCACATCAAAAAGCTTATCCACCATGATCAAGTGGGCTTCATCCCTGGGATGCAAGGCTGGTTCAACATTCGCAAATCAATAAACGTAATCCAGCATATAAACAGAACCAAAGACAAGAACCACATGATTATCTCAATAGATGCAGAAAAGGCTTTTGACAAAATTCAACAGCC
>NW_020258026.1:0-46173 GCF_003255815.1 Theropithecus gelada
CCACAGACTGGGTGGCTTACAGAACAAATTTATTTTCTCAGTTCTGGAGGCTAGAAGTCCAAGATCAAGGTGTCAGCAGGGTTTTTTCTTAGGAGGCCTCTCTCTTTTCAACTTGTAGATGGCTTCCTTTTCCCCGCATCTTCACATGGACTTCTCTCTGTGTGTCTGTGTCCTAACCTCCTTATGAGCACACCTGTCATATTGATTAAGGCCCACCTGTATGATGTCATTTTACCTTAATTACCTTTTTTTTTCTTGAGTTGGAGTTTCGCTCTTGTTGCCCAGGCTGGGGTGCCATGGTGCGATCTCCGTTCACTGCAACCTCCGCCTCCCGGGTTCCAGCGATTTTCCTGCCTCAGCCTCCCGACTAGCTGGGATTACAGGCACACGACACAACGCCTGGCTAATTTTCGCATTTTTAGTAGAGACGGGGTTTCGCCATGTTGGCCAGGCTGGTCTTGAACTCCTGACCTCAGGTGATCCACCTGCCTCAGCCTCCCAAAGTGCTGGGATTACAGTTGTGAGCCACTGTGCCCAGCCTGTTAATTACCTTTTCTTAAAGCCCTATCTCCAAATACACTCCCATTGTCAGGCACTGGTGATTAGGACTTAAACGTATGGATTTGGATTCGGGGCAAACAATTCAGTCCATAACAGTAATCGTTCTCTATTTTTAACCTCTGAACTGGATTCTACCTTTCCACGCTATCCAGATTCTTTTCTTCTTCAAGAACAAGAATGAATTGGGGCTTTCAAGTCAAAAGTTCCAATCTCAGCCACGAGCCATGGCTCACGCCTGTAATCCTAGCACTTTGGGAGGCT
Source organism: Theropithecus gelada (assembly GCF_003255815.1). NCBI lineage: Eukaryota > Metazoa > Chordata > Mammalia > Primates > Cercopithecidae > Theropithecus > Theropithecus gelada. The sequence goes on from NW_020258026.1 coordinate 823, forward strand.
GAGGTGGGCGGATCACTTGAGCCTAGGTGTTTGAGACCACTTTGGGTGAACCTAGCAAGACCCCGTCTCTACAAAAACTAAAAAAGTTAGCTGGGCATTGTGGCACATTCCTGTAGTCCCAGCTACTCAGGAGGCTGAGGTGGAAGGATCACTGGAGCCCAGGTGGTTGAGACTGCAGTGAGCTATGATTGTGCCACTGCACTCAAACCTGGGTGACAGAGTGAGACCCTGTCTCACAATAATAATAATAATAAAATTTAAATCTCAGTTTCCCTACTTTGTAATTGACTGGCTTCAAGCAAATAATCTTGTCTATAAATCCATACAGAGTGCTAAGCCATCACTGGAATGCATTAGGGAAAAACTTGTATCAGGTAACTCAGGTCTCTATATAAGACCCCTAAAAAAATCTGAAAATGGAAATTAGTTCCCATTAGTAGGTTGTGCCTTGTAGTAGAAAGAGAAATGAAGAACCTTCCTCACTAACATGAACCCTTCCTTCCCACACTCCCAGAAAAAGGTTAAACACATGTTGAAAGAACCTTGTCTTAATGTGGAGACAGATTTTTAGACTGTCCTGCTATTTATATTTCCTGAATAGGACCTGCCTCTTCAAGGGCCAGAGGTAAATGAAGGGTGCTCCTTTCTCTATTTCCACCTTCTCTGAGATCACTGGGTTATCATACTTTACTATGCATCTTACTTAGAAATTGCTTAATTGTGCTGGGCATGGTGGTTTACGCCTGTAATCCCAGCACTTTGAGAGGTGAAGGCAGGCGGATCACGAGGTCAGGAGATCGAGAGGTCTGGAGATCGAGACCATCCTGGCTAACACAGTGAAGCCCCGTCTCTACTAAAAATACAAAACAATTAGCCGGGCATGGTGGCAAGCGCCTATAGTCCCAGCTACTTGGGAGGCTGAGGCCGCTGAATGGTGTGAACCCAGGAGGCGGAGCTTGCAGTGAGCCAAGATCGCGGCCCTGCACCCTAATCTGGGCGACAGAGCGAGACTCTGTCTCAAAAAAAAAAAAAAAAAAAAGACAAAGAAATTGCTTAATCTCTGCCTTATGACACTTCACACTATGATCTGACATCTATTATTAAGTTCTTCTTAGGTGTACTTTGTAATCTTTTACATGTACTGTGTAAGTGGATCTTGCCCCCCCTTGACTTCAGGTTCATGGAGGACAGGACCTCCATCTCTTATTTTCAAGGTTTCCAATGATGTACCTGATACATTTGTTGCTAGGATGAGAACAGTATATCATTGAGAATATTAACTTAAGTTTTGAAATTTGTTATTGCTTTGATACAGGGTAAAATCCAGGACAAGGAATATATCATCGAAGGATTTGAAAACATGCCAGCTGCATTTATGGGAATGCTGAAAGGAGATAATTTGGGGAAAACAATAGTGAAAGTATGAAAAAAAAGGACACATGGAATCTGGAAGCCATTTAAATGATTACTTAATTTGTTTTCACCATTTAGCAAAAATGTATACTACCTTAAATGTCTATGAAACAGTACTTGTAGTGAGTTTGATCTACTTAATAAAATACATTTAAGTCGTATATAATTAGTGATGGAGGATGGAAGTTTCACAGTCAACAACAACCAGTCACCTCACTGTTCACTACAGCTTCTTCTGAGTTGTGGTAGAAACTAATGGCTTTGAAGTGTGAAAGTTTTCCAAACACTGCATGTTTTCATTCATAAGTGGGAGCTGAACAATGAGAACACATGGACACAGGGAGGGGAACAACACACATCTGGGCCTGTGGAAGCGTGGGAGGCGGGGGGAGAGCATCAGGATAAATAGCTAATGCATGCGGGTGTTAATACCTAGGTGACGGGTTGATAGGTGCAGGAAACCACCATAGCACACGTTTACCTATGTAACAAGCCTGCACGTCCCACACAATTATCCCGGAACTTAAAATAAAATAAAATTAAATTTAGGCCGGGCGCGGTGGCTCAAGCCTGTAATCCCAGCACGTTGGGAGGCCGAGACGGGCAGATCACGAGGTCAGGAGATCGAGACCATCCTGGCTAACATGGTGAAACCCCATCTCTACTAAAAAATACAAAAAACTAGCCGGGCGAGGTGGTGGGCACCTGTAGTCCCAGCTACTCGGGAGGCTGATGCAGGAGAATGGCGTAAACCCAGGAGGAGGAACTTGCAGTGAGCTGAGATCCCGCCACTGCACTCCAGCCTGGGTGATAGAGCAAGACTCCGTCTCAAAATAAAAAATAAAATAAAATAAAATAAAATAAAATAAAGTTAGCCAGGCGTGGTGGCTCATGCCTGTAATTCCAGCACTTTGGGAGGCTGAGGTGGGCGGATCTCGAGGTCAGGAGTTCAAGACCAGCCTGACCAACATGGTGAAACACCGTCTCTACTGAAAATACAAAAATTAGCTGGGCGTGGTGACACACTCCTATAATCCCAGCCTCTTGGGAGGCTGAGGCAGGAGACACACTTGAACCTGGGAGGCGGAAGTTGCAGTGAGCCAAGATTGCACCACTCTCCTGCAGCCTGGGCGACAGAGTGAGACTCCATCTTAAAAGAAAAAAAAAAGTAGGCCGGGCGCGGTGGCTCAAGCCTGTAATTTACTACTTCTGTGACCTTAGACTTCTGATTCTCCATCTTTAAAGTGAGGATAATAACATCTGTTTCATATACATGTTATACATTTATTTAAAACATCAGCATAGGTGGGCTCAGTGGCTCACGCCTGTAATCCCACCACTTTTGGAGGTGGAGGCTGGTGAATCACCAAAGGTCAGGAGTTCAAGACCAGCCTGGCCAACATGGCGAGACCCTATCTCTACTAAAAATACAAAAAGTAGCTGGGCATGCTAACGGGTGCTTGTAATCCCAGCTACTCAGGAGGCTGAGGCAGGAGAATTGCTTGAACCCAGGAGGCGCAGGTTGTGGTGTGCCGATATCGTGCCTATTGCACTCCAGCCTGGGCAACAAGAGCAAAACACTGTCTCAGAAAAAAACAAAACTAAACTAAACTAAAAACACCAGCATAATGCCTGGCATGTATTAGGAAAGTGTTAGCTACCTCCCTGTCTATGTCAGTGATTTTGAAGTCTTAAGATTACCATGCTATTGCTTGTGATTATGCCAGAAGAAGTAATCATTGCAGGTGTACAGGGGTTGTAGGGCCAGTCCATACTGGTCCTCTACAGATGAGTCTAATTATACAACAAATCAAAGAAGGAATCTGTCATTCACGAGAGCTGCACAAAAGATAACACATGGGAATGTCTATACATCTACAAAAATGTGCACGATTTATATGAAGAAAAATTTAAAACATTACTGATAATGAAGGGACATTTAGTGAAGTTCTCCGATGATCCTCATAACTACATAAATGTCCTGCAAGGATTGGGGCAGTCCTTTAATCTAACGTGGAGAGATATCATTTTACCTCTTGATCAGACCTTAAGTCCTACTGATAAGGAAGCAGCCTGGCAATTTAGGAACCTGTGGTACCTGAGCCAGGTAAACGGTCCAAAAGCCCTGGAGGAGAGGGAAAAACTCCCCACAGGGCAACAGGCGGTCCCCACTGTAGACCTTCACTGGGATACTGACTCAGATCGTGGAGATTAGAGCCACAGGTATTTGCTAACTTGCATGTTAGAAGGGTTGAAGGAGACGAGGAAAAAGCCTATGAACTACTCAATGCTATCCACAATTATGCAAGGAAAACAGGAAAACCCCTCTGCTTTTCTAGAAAGGCTAAGGGAGGCCCTAAGAAAGCACACCTCCCTAACTCCAGATTCTGTAAAAGGTTAACTGATTTTAAAAGATAAATTTATCACCCAATCAGCAGCTGACATTAGGAGAAAACTCCCAAAGTCTGTCTTAGGCCCAAAACAAAATTTGGAGACATTATTAAACCTAGCAACCTTGGTGTTCTATAACAGGGACCAAGAAGAACAGGCCAAAAGGGAAAAGCGAGATAAGAGTGCCGAGACCAGCTGGGGTCATGGAGACCCCAACCCGGGGCGCTAGAGGAATTAAAGACACACACAGAAATATAGCATGTGGAGTGGGAAATCAAGGGTCTCACAGCCTTCAGAGCTGAGAGCCTCGAACAGAGATTTACCCACATATTTATGGACAGCAAGCCAGTGGTAAGCATCGTTTCTACAGGTTGTAGATTAACTAAAAGGATTCCTTACGGGAAATAAAGGCATGGGCTGAAATACAGAGATGGGTCTGGCTAGTTATCTGCAGCAGGAACAGGTCCTTCAGACACAGATCGCTCATGCTGTTGTTAGTGGTTCAGAAATGCCTTTAAGCGGTTTTCCGCACTGGGTGGGCCAAGTGTTCCTTGCCCTCATTCCAGTAAACCGACAACCTTCAGTGTGGGTGTCTTGGCCATCACGAGTGTGCCATAGGGCTGCAGAAATTTTGTTTATGGCCAGTTTTGGGGCCAGTTTTTGGCCGGATTTGGGGGCCTGTTCCCAACAAAGAGAAAGGCTGAAGCCTTAGTCATGGCAGACCTTGGTGGCTCAGTTGTGACCAAAAGAAGAGAAGGCCAATTGCCTATGAGGACTTGTTATCAGTGCGGTTTGCAAGGACGTTTTAAGAAAGATTATCCAACAAGAAACAAACCACCTCCTCACCCATGTCCAATATGCCAAGGTAGTCACTGAAAGGCACACTGCCCCTGAGGACAAAGGCCCTCTGGACCAGATGCACCTAACCAGATGATTCAGCAACAGGACTGAGAGTGTCCAGGGCAAGCGCCAGCTCATGCCATCACCCTCATAGTGTCCCGGGTAAGTCTGCCCATTGAGGGCCAGAAAGTGGACTTCCTCCTGGACACTGGCATGACATTCTCAGTTTTAATCTCCTGCTCCACATGACGGTCCTGAAAGTCTGTTACTATCCGAGGAATCTAAGGACAGCCAGTAACCAGGTATTTCTCTCACCTCCTCAGCTGCAATTAGGAGACTTTGCTCTTTTCACATACCTTTCTTGTTATGCCCGAAAGTCCCACACCCTTATTAAGGAGAGACATGTTAGCCAAAGCTGGGGCTATTATCTACATAAACATGAGGAAAAATTACCGATTTGTTGTCCCCCTACTTAAAGAAAGAATCATCTCTGAAGTCTAGGCCTGAGAAGGACAATTTGGAAGAGCAAAAAATGCCCATCCAGTTCAAATCAGGTTAAAAGACCCCACCACTTTTCCTTATCAAAGGCAATATCCCTTAAGGTCTAAAGTTCATAAAGGATTACAGGATGTTGTTAGAGCTAGAGCAAAAAACTCATCTCCCACGACCCAACCTCTTGCCCATGGCCTTATTAAGAATTCAAAACTCCACTTACAGAATGAGGCTCACTCCATATGAAATGCTGTGTGGATGTCCCTTTCTCACAAATGACCTCCTGCTCAATCAGGAAATGCCCAATTTAGCAAAATATCAACAAAACCTTAATACTTTACCCAAAAAGTGTGACAAGGAAGAAGGAATAGAGTTGTTCAACCAGATCTAATATTAGTCAATTGGTCCCCTTTACCTCTCCATCTATGGATCCCTTATAGGAAGGACCATACTCAGTAATCCTCTCTATCCCCACTGCAGTTAAAGTGGCAGGGGTGGAATCCTGGATTCACCACACCCGAGTTAAACCTTGGACACCTCCTGAAGAACTTACAGGATCATCAACTCAAGAGACACAAGGTCAGCCAGACCAGCCTCAATACACCTGTCAGCCACCAGAGGACCGGCATCTCCTATTTTGGAAGAAAACACCTCAGACTAAAAAGACTCCTTGCAGTTAATCCTGAAGAGAAATTTGTCCCTACCTAAAGGAGAATAAATAGAAAACCTGCATGATCTTTGACATCTCTCCTTGCTCTCTTTAATAGAATCCTTCTACTGCTTCGTTACATTATTAAGCAGTATACTAACTATATTGTTTGCAGTAGGATTATATACTGTAGCTCCAGCCGGGACAAAGCACTCAATCACATCAACCTTTCTTCTATCGTCCTTCCTTCTAATGACAATTTACTCCTTTTTCCTTCCTCTTTCCTACAACTGTTCCACCTACAACATGTCATGACTCCTCTTAGGTTTCGGCCACCCTCTTCCTACTTATGTCCCTTTCTCCAACTACAACACACACCCCGTGTCACTGTGCCTCCCCTTGAGGAGTCAACTGGCTTCTCTCAGAAACTCTAAGACATTAGGTAGCCCCTTCCGAGCATCTGCATCTTTTGCCGCATATACTTACATGAGAAAAAAAGTTATAAAATTGCTTCTCTCTGCTCTCACAATAGCCATACATATCACCAAGGAAAAATGATCCGTGCTGACCACCCTGAGAAATCGGGGGCCAGTGCTTGTCAGACATACCATACCCATGTAGGTATGTCTGACAGAAGAGGCATCCAAGATGGTACTAAAGAATGGCATATCCAACACATGATTAAAAACTTAGTCCAGCTCTCCAGTACTCCCAGTCCATACAAGAAATTAGACCTTTCCAGGGTACAAGAAACCCTTAACTCTCATTCTCGTCTCTAGAGGCTGTTTAACACCACCCTTAGAGGAATAAAAGAGGCCTCTCCTAGGAACCCAATCAACTCTTAGATGTATCTCCCCTTGCATTTTCAACCATATGTCCCAGTCCCTGTCCCCAGACAGTAGAATTTATCCACCCCACTCCTAAACACACCCAAATTAATCAGTTCCCCAAGGTACCAGCCACACAGGCCTCAAATCTCACATGGATAAACTTCAGCTTGACTCTCAATAAGAACACCTCCTGATGTCAGTCCTGGATATCAGTAACCTCAGGTTTCACCTGTCTAACTTCAGGCATCATTTTCATTTGTGATAACACAGTCTATCAATGCCTAAATGGCACTCCAAAAGAACTATCTTTCTCTCCTTTCTAGCACCTCCCATGTCCATATATAGTGAAAAAGAGTTACAAAGTCTCCTTATACCCCAATCCCACCACACATGAGCCCTTATTGTCCCTTTTATTGTAGGAGCCAGATTACTAGGTGGACTTAGGACTTGAATTGGAGGTATAACCTGCCCCACCCAGTTCTATTATAAATTATCACAAAAATTAAATGATGACATAGAATGAGTTGCCGACTCCCTAGGGACTCTACAAAGCCATCTTAATTCTCTAGCTGCAGTAGTTCTCCAAAACTGAAGAGCCCTAAACATATTAACAGCTGAAAAAGGAGGAACCTGCCTCTTAACATAAGAATGTTGCTATTTTGTTAACCAGTCAAGAATCATTACTGAAAATGTCAAAGAAATTTAAAAAAAAAAAAAAAAACTGATAAAAAGTAGGAAAATGGAGCTTGAACACTCAGGACCCTGAAACAAGTTTAACCAATAGATACCTTAGCTCCTTCCCTTTCTAGGCCCTGTGACAGCCATCCTACTATTACTCACCTTTAATCCTTGCATTTTTAACCTCCTTGTCAAATTTGTTGCCTCCAGAATTGAGGCCATCAAGCTACAAATAGTCTTACAAATAGAACCTCAAATTAGCTCATCTCATGGCTTCTACCGAGGAACCCTAGATTGACCCACTGGTCCCTTGACTGGCCTAGAAAGTTCCCTCTGGAGGACACCACAACTGCAGAGCCCCTTCTTCACCCCTAACCAGCAGGAAGTAGCCAGAACAACCGCTGCCCAGTTCCCAACAGCAGTTGGGGTGTCTTATTTAGAGGGGGGACTGAGAGGAGGTGCCAGCTGGGCTTCCTGGGTCGAGTAGGGGCTTAGAAAGCTGTGAAACTCACTCATTTCCTGCATCAGGGCTTGCTTTGGTCCTGGATGAATAATATTGAAAGTATACGCTTAAAATATTCCTAGCACCAGGATTTGTGCATGTGTTTTCTTCCCCAAGAAAGCTATGAACAGCAAAGATGTTACTGGATGTTTCCCTGTATTGTTCTCTCCCTCTCTCAATCAGGGGAACCTGCCCCCAGTATTTCAACGTAGGTTCCTTCTATTTTCCATAAGTGTGGGCCAGCTGAGAAATAAATAGAGTGCAAAGACAGGAATTTTACAGCTGGGCCGCCGGGGGTGACATCACATATCAGTAGGACCGTGATGCCCACCTGAGCCTCAAACCACCAAGTTTTTTTATTAAGGGTTTCAAAACGGGAGGGGCTGTAAGAACAGGGAGCACATCACATGCTTCAAAGGGCAAAAAGCAGAACTACTGATAAGGGTGTATGTTCAGCAGTGCACATATTGTCATAATAAACACATTAAACAACAGAAAACGGTTCGAGAGTAGAGAACTGGTCTGACCACAAATTTACCGGGGTTGGGATTTTCCCCACCCTAGTAAGCCTGAGGGTACTGCGGGAGACCAGGGCATATCTCAGTCCTTATCTCAACCACATGAGACAGACATTCCCAGAGTGGCCGTTTATAGACCTCCCCCTAGGAATGCATTCCTTTCCCAGGGTATTAATATTAATATTCCTTGCTAGGAAACGAATTTAGTGATATCTTCCCTACTTGCACATCTGTTTCTAGGCTCTCTGCAAGAAGAAAAATATGGCTCTTTTTGCCCAACCCTGCAGACCTTATGGTTGTCTTCCCTTGTTCCCTAAAATCACTGTTATTCTGTTCTTTTTCAAGGTGCCCTGGTTTCATATTGTTCAAACACACATGTTTTACAATCAATTTGTACAGTTAACACAATTATCACAGTGGTCCTGAGGTGATGTACATTCTCAGCTTATGAAGATAACGGGATTAAGAGATTAAAGTAAGACAGGTGTAAGAAATCATAAAAGTATTATTTGGGAACTGATAAATGTCCATATTAAAAAGAAATCTTCACAATTTATGTTCCTCTGCCACGGCTCCAGCCAGTCCCTCCATTCAGGGTCCCTGACTTCCCGCAACATCTCTCCCTCTCTCCCTTCCCTGTCCCCCGAAACTAAAGTTAAAAAGAATGTTAACTGTCCATTTTCCTGTGACCAGCAGACCTTATCTATCCTCCCAATTCCAATTCCTTGTGAACATACTTTGTGAAGTCCTGTAAGATCCTGTCTTTTTTGGCATGCTGCTGCAAGGTCATGAAATAGATAAAACTTAATTTGCAAGTCCGGTTTTCCTCAAGATCTAAGACATGTCATAAATGGCTAATTGCCTTTGTTTCTCGCTCTGGTAACATCTTCTCGCCACACTTATTTCCCGCCTTAAAGAGTTTAAAAGGCACTTATGTAATCTAACTCTGGCTACCCGTTTGGGACCCCTTCCACGCTATGGAAGCTTTGTACTTTCACTCTGCTCAATAAAGCCTACAGCTTTTTCTCTCTCTAGGTCTGTGTCTCTATCACTTGCCGTGGTCAGTCGCCACACAATTCTTTGGCGTGGCTAGGCAAGAACCTTAGACATTACAGTATGGATGGTAAGACTCCAGCAGAAAGATATTGGCAAGTGTTAGAGGAAAAGAGAAAATTTTATCCGAAAGTGTTATGGAAATCCTCAAAAGAAGGACAGTGAAATGTCCAGTGGATTTACTGACAGGGGAAGAGGGTGTGCTTGTGTGTTTACAGGAGATGGACAAACTGCGTGGGTGCCCTCAAGATGCATGCGAACATGGAACAGGAACAGGAGATTGCAAGAACCCAGAGTGGCCAACCATGGGCACGGTCCCTCCGGTACAACCTATGAACCAGCTGAGACTGAATGCAAAGATAGAGAGAAGGCTGACCAGAGTCATGACACGGTTGTAATGCTATGTTTTCTGTAAAATCAGATTAACTGCCATTTGGAGAATGAGAGCTGCCCAGCCAGGCCTTACATTCTTTCAATTAATACATAAACAAAAAGGGGGATATGCAGGGAGCAGAAGGCCCATGGGAAGTGACCAACTCAGTATTCTGCTGGAGGCTATATGAGCAAACAGCAAACTGTTTAGCATGAATGCAGGCTGCGGGCAAACTCACACTCCCCTGACTCCAAAATGTTTGCTGAGGGCCATCACTCCCTGGTGCCAGGCTCCTTGAAGTTATCTACTGAGAAAATTAACGCCTATGGTTCAAAGGATGCAGTCTCGCAAGCCTGCTGTGAACCAAATGGCCAAGTGACAATTATCTGACAATCACATCCATTTCTTGCTATCTCTTTTGTCTAATAAATAGGGAAGACTGTGTAAAGCTCAGGGCCCTTGTCCAGTAGAGGCAAGGTGCCCCCTGACCCCTTCTTCCAAATATACTCTTTTGTCTCTTGTATTTTATTACCACTTTTGCCCCCTTTGTTCAGTCCAATAGGTCTGCGGCATAGTGGCACCCCCAAGAGCGACAGAATTGGGCAATCGACATGAATGGAACAGAGAAAAGTGTAGGACTTTGACATGGAATAAGATTCAAATCTCAACCCTGCTACTGACTACCTATGCAATCTTGTCTATGTTGTTTTACTTCTCAGAATTTCGGTTTCCTGAGGCTCCAAGGAAGACGATGGTAATATGTGCTTCTGAAACTGCCCCTATAAACTTTATAAATGTAGGCCAGGCACAGTGGCTCATGCCTGTAATCCCAGCATTTTCGGAGGCTGAGGCTGATAGATCACCTAAGGTCAGGAGTTCACAACCAGCCTGACCAATTGGTGAAACTTTGTCTCTACTAAAAATACAAAAATTAGCCAGGCGTGGTGGCATGTGCCAGTAGTTCCAGCTACTCAGGAGGCTGAGACAGGAGAATTGCTTGAACCAGGGAGGTGGAGGTTGCAGTGAGCTGAGATCATGACACTGCATCCCAGCCTGGGAGACAGAGCAAGACTCCATCTCAAAAAATACATAAAATTAATTAGGGAAGGAGGGAAGGAGAAACAAAAAGAAACCAAGCTGGTAGCATGTCCAGCATTCATCATTAAGTCAGCATGCTCTCCAATCTGCTTCCTCACAGTTTGATGCCTATTTTCCTAGAATCACTAGACCTGGATACAAGATTATAGTTTCCCTTAACTGCTCTTTAAATAACAACTCGAACATTATGAAATGTTGTTTTCACTTTGAGATATTCCTTCAGGTCCTGCATACAGATGAAACCACTGATGCAGCTGACCTGAAGGACTCCCCGAGGGGCTACCTCACCAACGTATAGTTTCCAATTTATGATGATTTTATCCCCCTTGACCCAACCCACCAGCAACCCTGGTTTTCCAACTCCTCACTCTCCACAATCCTCTTAAAGCCCCAGGCCAGAACTTCTTGGGAGATGGATTTGAGGGTTTCCTTCCACTTCCTTGCTGGGTGCCCTGTGATCATTAAACTCTTTCTTTGCTGCATCCCCGCTGTCTTAGTGTAATTGGTCTATTACTATGCAGTGGGCATACGAACCTGTTGTTCCCATAACATCACCCTTCCTTGGGTGGTCATAAGGACTACAAATACGGGATACCAAGGGCTACTCTAGTGCAAGGTTGCATCTCCTCTGTGCTGTGCAGAGAGGATAATCAATCTCTCCCCAAATGCAGTGTCCCATCTATATTCAGGAATTCCTACAATTATGAGAAAAATATTACTCTTTGTTGTTATCATTATTTCTCCAGCATTATCCCACCTGACCAATGAAATGGAAGTTGTAGAGAAGAAAGTGGGGGACAAGTCTGTCTGTTTTTGTTTGTTTGTTTGTTCGTTTTTGAGAGAGTGTTGCTCTGTCACCAAAGTTGGAGTGCAGTGACATGATCTTGCCTCACTGCAACTTCCACCTCCTGTGTTCAAGTGATTCTTCAGCCTCAGCCTCCTGAGGAGCTGGGATTACAGGTGCGTGCCACCATGCCCAGCTAATTTTTGTATTTTTGTCAAGATGGGGTTTCATCATGTTGGCCAGGCTGGTCTCGAACTCCTGACATCAAGTGATCCGCCTGCCTCGGACTCCCAAAGTGCTGGGGTTGTAGGCGTGAGCAACCACCCCCAACTAAGTCTGTCTCTTTTTAAGTACAAGAAAGATCCAGAAGAAATTTCCTCCAAACGGATAACAATGACTTTTGCTTTTTATATTGTACACATCTGTATTGTCTGAATTATTTGATAAAAAGCATTTTTAATTTACTTGTTTGTTATTACTTTATTGTTTTAAGTGAACTGTTCCCTCCACAGTTAGATCAGAACTCATTGAAACCTAAGATCAGAGAACTGAATTGAATAGAGTTTTGTCTCAGGGAAAAGCAAAGAAAAATCTTTTTCCTTGATCCTTTATTCCATATTCTGACTCTGTGTGTGATTATGTAACAGTCATGATTAACTTGATCACCATGACTTGACAAACTGCAGCCTTTAAGACTGACTGAGTCAATAATTGGGAAAGAGATTTTATTTGTTCTGGTGCTGCCAAGTATTATCGACATCTTCTATTTAATGACAAGTGAGTAAATATGTGAGCCACTCTGTGTTTCTGGCACTTTTTTTCTGTTATTCTTACTTTACAAAGACTTTTTATGCCTGCAATTTTATTAACACTTCTAATATCCAAAAGAAACAGAGTGATTCTATAACAAGATATTTTAAAAGAAAAAACAAAAAAGACAAGCAGAATGAGATATGTAACCCAATACTGTTTCTATACATTAAAAGTATATGCCCACAGTGCACATTATGTAAGAACATGGGGAAAAAAACCACAAAACTCTATGCACATCAAACAAATCACAGTAGTTACCTACAGTAGGAGAAGAAAAGCAGGGAACGGAGTTATTTTTTTGTTGTTGTTGTTTTTTGTTTTTGGAGACTGGATCTCACTTAGACACCTAGGCTAGTGTGCAGTGCCACGATCGCAGCTCGCTGCAGCCTCCACCTCCCAGGTTCAAGCTATGCTGCCCAGGCAAGTCTTGAATGCTTGGCCTCAAGTGGTCCTCTTGCCTTGGATTCCCAAAGTGCTAGGATTACAGTCGTGAGCCAAAGAACCCAGCCTGGGAATGGAATTTTGTTTTGTTTTATTTTAAGTTACATAAATTAATAAGGGAGAGAGAGTGAGTGAGAAAGAAAGAATTTGGCAGCCCAGTGGGGATAAAATGCAACAAACTCTGATGAGTATGAAGAATTCAACTCTCAGCATTTTGTTTTTAGGGTCCATCCAAGTCGCTTTATGTACATCGATCCCAGTGCTTCCGATGCTGCATATATCCCATGGTATGCATCCACCACACTTGGTCCACACACTGTTATGGGTTGGACTGTGTCTTCCCCAATTTCATGTGTTGAAGTCTCCAAGTACCAGTACTCACAATGTAACTGTATTTGGAGATAGGGCCTCTCAAGAGGTAATTACGGTTAAATGAGGCCATATTAGTGAGTTCTAATCCATTTGACAGTATTTGAAGACAAGGCCTTGGAAGACATGATTAAGCTAAACTGAGGCTGACAAGTGGGACTCTAATCCAATATGACAGGTACCCTCACAAGGAGAGACATTGAGCCGGGTGTGGTGGTGGGCCTGTAATCCCAGCTTCTAGGGAGGCTGAAGGAGGATCACTTGAGCCCAGGAGTTCAAGGCTGCAATGAGCTGTGATACCCACCACTGCACTCCAGCCTGGGTGACAGAGCCAGACCTCAAAATAATTAAAATTAAATAAATACATTAAAGACATTGAATCTTCATAATGACTGGGAGTTAGGCATTGTTCTTATCCCCATCTTGCTGATGGCTGAACTGAGTGAGGCAAAGAGAATGTAAGTAAGTCTTTGAAAGCTACACAGCTAGTAAGTGGCAGGCGCAGGCTTCGAACCTGCAGCCGTCTAATACCAACCACTTAGCTTCACATTCAACCCCTGCCTGATACCACCTCTCCTTGCAGAGGCCGGGTCAAGGCCTGATGTTTGCTAGGATGTGATGTGTGGGGTGCCTCAGTGGCAAGAACACTCACTCCTGCCTGGGGGCGTCTGGCAAGGGTTCCTAGAGGTGACCTTGAATTGGCTCCTGGAAGGCGAGTAGGTGTTCAGCCGGTGTACTGGGGACGGACAGGCAGAGTGTCTGCACCCCAGCCCTGGGCGAAAGCTTGCACTCCTTGCAGGAGCCCGGGAATCGGAACCAGCACTGGGGGCTGATTAGGGCTGCGGCCGCCCCAGGCCCTGCCTTTGGCTCCTTCTGGCCTGCCGGGCACCCTTCGGCTCGTTCCCCCACGGGGCGTATTTCCGCAGGGCTCCAAATTAGGACCCCAGGCGCAGGTCCAGTGTCACCTGGACAAAGCTCTGTTAGGGGTTTTACTATCAGAAGTCCCCAACGCCCCTACACACACAAACACATACACACATGCACACGCACGCGCGCATATGCACACACACACACACACACATATGCGCGCGCACACACACACAAACGCACTCAGATTCCCCGGACCCTGGTTTGCCTCCTGAGACTTTTCGGGGCGGGGCTCTCACCCTCCAGAAGCAGCCCCGCCTTGGAGTGGCCCCACCCTCTCCTGGGACCTGTCATAAAGCGGTCCTCGGGCGCCCGGCCGCCCAGTCCCAGCCGCCTTTCCCAGGCAGTGGAACTCTCAGGCTCCTGTAAGTAGACCTCCTGTTTTCTTTCCTTCGCTTTTCTCCCTCCCTTAACCCCCTTGCTTTCTTCCTGCCAAGTTTCTAGACGCACCAGTGGAGGAGGTTTGGGCTTAGCCCTCCTCCCCTTACGCCGAAATGACCGCTGGGTCTTGCACTCCGAGGATCTTGGGAGCCGATGTCCGGACGCCTCCCGGCCCTGCAGTTCCTTGGAGAGTTTGGAGACGCGCGCAGGAGGGAAGCTTGGTTACAATCCCGGACACCCGGCAGCTGCCTGCACCCGGCAAGGGGCTGGCCAGGGAACTTGTGGGACCGCACAACTCGGCGAGGGTAGAAGAAGATAGGGGTGGGGATTTGGGAATGGGCACGCAGGCGGTGGGTGACGAGTGGCGGGCGGCGGGGGTGGGAGCAAAGGGCGAGCGGGCAAAGGCCGGACGAGACCTTCCCGGGACCTCGCCCCTCTGGGGCCAGACCCTTTCCAGAAGGGCTTCTGGACTTGTAGCGAGTTTGGAATGTCCAGCGGTTGCTTTCTAGGAAAAACGGACAAAGATGTGTGGACACTTAAAAAGTTCAACTCGTAGAAGTAACGACTAGAATGATGGTTGCCAGAGGCTGGGAGCGGGTTCGCGGGTGAATGGGAACTTGTTGGTCAAAGGGTACAAAGTTCAGAGACGAGAGGAGTAGGTTCTGAGATCTGTTGCACTGCAGGGTGACTAGAGCCAATAATGTGTATTTCAAAATAACTAAGAGCAAACTTCAAATGTCTCATCATAAAAGTCATACTTAGGATCGGGCGCGGTGGCTCACGCCTGTAATCCCAGCACTTTAGGAGGTCGAGGCGGATCATTAGAGCTCAGGGGTTCTAGACCAGTCTGGCCAACATGGGGAAACCCCGTCTCTACTAAAAATACAAAAATTAACCGGGCCTGGTGGCGGGCGCCTGTAATCCCAGCCACTCAGGAGGCTGAGGCAGGAGAATCCCTTGAACCCGGGAGGCGGAGGTTGCAATGAGCTGAGATGGCGCCATTGCACTCCAGCCTGGGCGACAGAGCGAGACTCCGTCACCAAAAAAAAAAAAAAAGAAAGAAAAAAGAAAAAAGAAAGAAAAAAAAAGTCTTTATTAAAAAAGAAAAAACAAGAAGGAACAACCCCGGGCTGCAGATCGGACCGCCACCCTGGCTCCCGGCCACCCGTGTCCCCTCCCCGCGGCACCGGTGGGGAGCTGGGGAGGTCAGCGGCAGCTCCAGAATGTTTTGATACTGGATTGTTTGTAGCGGATGCACACGCGGGAAGGCGCGGGTCCCAAGTGATTCGGCCGAGTTCAGTCCAAGCAGAACGTCCTGAACCCCCAGCTCGGGGCAGCCTTCATCATCCTCGCTTGCTTTGGTGTAGAGTTTAAGCGCAAAATCGGTTTGGTGTGGAGTTTAAACTCAAATCCCTTCTGGGCCAAAGAAAACTCGCGCCCGACGGCTGAGCCCAAGTGGCTCACACCTGGAATCCCAGCACTTTGGGAGGCCGAGGCTAGCTATAGCGGATCGCGTAGGCAACACAGTGAGGCTCCTCTCTACAAGTAAGAGAGAGAAAAAAGTATTAAAAAAACAAAACAAAACAAACAAAAGGCACCTAAAAATGGGGCGAAGCAGCGGTGCCCCCCGGGGGTTTTCGGGAGTTCTGAGACTGCCTTGAAATGCCTGGCTCTTTCCTTCTGAAAGAGGTGCATGGACTTCTTTCTATTGGGTTCTTTGTGTTTGATGCTTTTTCTTAGAATTCACTCCATGTGAGATGAGAAACGGAATGGAATATTCGCACTCCCCGTAACTGTTCAGTGCCATAAAGAAACTCTAGCCTAGCAGTGGCTGGGAAGAATTTCTTTGTTCATTTATATTTTTTCCTTGTCTTGAAGATTTCTTTAAACTTCAGTTTCCTCATCCCTACACTGGCAATGATACTAATGTCTTTCTTATAGTGAAGTTATAAGGATAAAATGAGGTAATCTGTATGAAGTGCTTAGCACAGCACCAGAAACATAGTAAATATTAAATGAATGTGATTGGCGTTATCTGATAATGATGGGATTTGAGGATATTGTAGTTGTGCTATCTGGGCTCAGTTTGATGGCGAGGGAACTATTAGAATGCAGTCATTTCATGGCAGTTGACTGCATATTTACTGTGTTCTAGGAGCTTCAGGATGGTTCGTACTAAGATATGGACCCTGAAGAAGCACTTTGTTGGCCATCCTACTAATAGTGACTTTGAGTTGAAGACAGCTGAGCTACCACCCTTAAAAAATGGAGGTAAGTCATACTAAAAATATTTCAGAGTTGGCAGGGACTGTATCAGTTAGCTTTTGCTGCATAACAAACTACCCCAAAGTCTAGTGACTTTAAGCAACAATGGTTTATTAGTCCACAATTCTTTGGGTTGGCAATCTGGACTGAGTTAAGCTGGGTGGTTCTTCTTAGGTCTCATCTGGGATAAATGGTGAATTTAGGATGGGCCTTGCTCACATGTCTGCTGGTTAGCAGGCTTTCTGTTGGGGTGCATGCCTTAGTTCTCATCTATGTGGCCTTTCTAGTAGGCTAGTTTGAGCTCTTTTCTTATAGTGGTAAGAACATTGGCAAGCTCCAATGTGCAAGCACTTTTTTTTTCTTTTTTTTGAGACAGAGTCTTGTTGTGTTGCCGAGGTCGGAGTACATTGGCATGATCTTGGCTCATTGCAACCTCTGCCTCCCAAGTCCAAGTGATTCTCCTGCCTCAGCCTCCTGAGTAGCTGGGATTACAGGCACCCATCAACACATCCAGCTTATTATTATTTTTTTTTTTGTATTTTTAGTAGAGACAGAGTTTCACCATGTTGGCCAGGCTGGTCTCGAACTCCCGACTTCAGGTGATCCACTTGCCTCTGCCTCCCAAAGCGCTGGAATTACAGGCGTGAGCCACAGTGCCTGGCCTTAATGTTTGTATTTTTAGGAGAGATGGTGTTTCCCCATCTTTGCCAGGCTGGTCTTGAACTCCTGCCCTCAGATGATCAACCCGCCTCGACATCCCAAAGTGCTGGGATTAAAGGTGTGAGCCACCACGCCCCGCTGTGCAAGCGCTTTTCAAGCCTCTACTTGTGCCACATTTGCTAATATCCCACGGTGAAAGCAAATCACAAAACCAGCTCAGATTTGAAAGGCAGAAAATAGATTTCTTGATGGGAAAAATGGCAAGGAGACCAGCACACAAGGGTGGGACTTATTTGTGGCCATTTTGCAAATGCCACATAGACCTTTCCAGGGTTTTCTGTGTGAAGCCTCGATGTCACGTGGCAGGATTCCCCTGCTTTCACTGATAATTGAAATTCATGCTTGAGTGCATTACTCTTCATGGCTTTGACCAGACTATGGGGAGGATGTCCTCTGTATCCTCATGAACCTGATGATGGCAGTGAGGTAAGCACTGCCCAGTAGCTATATGAAGAGTTCAGACTATAAGAGGAGTCTCTAAGGAGTGTTTACAGGTAGGTAAGCTTTTGAGAAAAGGGGATGCAATTAAGTAGCATGGCAAAGTGATCAGTCCCATCTAAGCTGTGATGGCCATGACTCAAATTCAAAATTCCAAAGAATGTGTACATGAGAGTCACTCCAGCAAAATGCATGTTCTCTAACACTAACTGGGGCTGGTGGTGAAACCACATGGTGAGCACTGGAACATAATGGTTTAAATGTGGCGTTGGCCAAGTTACTTAACCTAACCTTAAATAAAATGGAAACAATATTTGTTGAATATCAAATGACATAATTCATGTAAAGCATGGAATGAGTGCTGAGTAAATAGCATTATTATTATTATTATTATCATTCTTATTATTACTATTATTGTTATTATTAACTGGGCTGGGCCAAAAACGAGAACCCCTTCTTGTCTCTGCGATAGAAGCACAGATAGGAAGACATTCCTGAAGCAGAAGTATTATCTGTGTTTTTTTAGAAGACCAAAAACAGGCTGGGCATGGTGGCTCATGCCTGTACTCCCAGCGCTTTGGGAGGCCAAGGTGGGCAGATCTCTTGAGGTCGGAAGTTCAAGACCAGCCTGGCCAACACGGTGAAATCCCGTCTCCACTAAAAATACAAAAATTAGCCAGTTGTGGTGGCAGGCGCCTGTAATCCCAGCTACTCAGGAGGCTGAGACAGGAGAATCACTTGAACCTGGGAGATGGAGGTTGCAGTGTGCAGAGATCAAGCCACTGCACTCCAGCCTGGGCAACAGAGCAAGACTCCATCTCAAAAAAAAAAAAAAAAAAGCCAAACAAAGGCATCAGGCCTTGAGTTCTGTTTTTCGAGTTCTGTTTTTTTCCTTCAGCTTTTATTTTAGTGTGAGGGATACATATGCAGGCTTGTTATACGGGTAAATCGCATGTGGCTGAGGTTTGGTGTCCGAATGATCCTGTTGCCCAGGTAGAGAGCATGCTAACTCATAGATAGTTTCTCAACCTTCGTCCCGATCTCACCCTCCCCTGTCTAGTGGTGCTCAGTGTCTGTTGTTCCTCTCAGGCCTTGAGTTTCTAATTGCCTATGGAATGCTTTATTTTGTAGAGGTCCTGCTTGAAGCTTTGTTCCTCACCGTGGATCCTTACATGAGGTATTATTTATTTCCCCCCTCAAAACACTAATGCTGTGTTAAATGCTATTTGGAAGTAGTTCATCTTTTAAAATATCCAACTGACTTAAAGCATGTCACTTTCCCTCTGTTTCTCCCAGCCAGTAACAGTGATGGGATTCATGCATGTTCATCTTTTGCAGGCAAAGGTCTAAGTAGCTTAGTGAGGGATCACCTCGGTTCCTTTGTCCCAACCATCTCCTATCTGCCCTGCACAATTTGCCTTTCACTGCTCAATGGAATTACTTCCAGAGAAAAAGAAAAAGAAAGAAAGAAAAAGAAAAAGAAAGAAAGAAAGAAAAACCTTAAAAGAAAAAAATAAAAAATAAAGCCTGGGCAACATGGCAAAACCCTGTCTCTACTAAAAATACAAAAAAAATTAGCTGGAAAAGGCCGGGCGCGGTGGCTCACGCCTGTAATCCCTGCACTTTGGGAGGCCGAGGCGGGCGGATCACGAGGTCAGGAGATCGAGACCATCCTGGCTAACAAGGTGAAACCCCGTCTCTACTAAAATACAAAAAAAATTAGCCGGGCGCGGTGGCGGGCGCCTGTAGTCCCAGCTACTCGGGAGGCTGAGGCAGGAGAATGGCGCGAACCCGGGAGGCAGAGCTTGCAGTGAGCCGAGATGGTGCCACTGCACTCCAGCCTGGGGGACAGAGTGAAGACTCCGCCTCAAAAAAAAAAAAAAAAAAAAAAAAAAATTAGCTGGGCGTGGTGGCGCATGCCTATGGTCCCAGCTACTCAGGAGGATGAGGCAGAAAGATCACTTGAGCCTGGGAGGCAGAGGTTGCAGCTAGCTGAGATCGTGCCACTGCACTCCAGCCTAGGTAACGGAGTAAGACCCCGTCTCATAAAGAAAAAAGAAGCCAAACCGAAATTTGTCTGTTTCACTACTGGCAAATAATTTGGATAGAGGAAGATGCTAAGACTAAAATCAGCTTTTCTGGCCTTCCATTTACCTGTACTCTTTTAATGTAGGTAAATCTGCAGTTGACTCAAACTTATATACTCAGCAAACAACTCAGGGAGGGGAGGAAATCAAAAGGCTTTATTGACCACTAAGTCCTCAGTATTTTTTTGCCCAGGTAAATAACATAGCCATCATTCTTTTACCTTTTTTTCATAGCTCATTGAAAAAGATTCAAATCTGAAGTGGAAAATACAGTTTAAAAATGCTAATTGGCATCTTTTTGTGTAGCTAGTGTTTTGGGTAATAACCACCCAGTGGTGCCTGGGTTATACTTTTTAAGTCGTTGGTAGAAATTCATCTTTACTTGAACATGGCGGTAAGACTTTTGTGTTCACTCGTTAAAAAATCCAGTCGGAGCACTTATCTGAGGTCACAGAGCAGAACTTCCTCTAACAGCTTTCCTCCTGCATCTCACCTAGTTGTAGCGCTTCATCTGTCTGGGTTTTATTGCTGCATACACTTACCCAGCAGTTTTCCATTTGACTTGAAACTCAAAACAGTCCCTCGATGCTCTTATGTATTAAGAATGGAATTTTTTTTTTTTTTTTTCAGAATTTTAGCCAAAACATTGAAAGAAGGTGATAGAATGATGGGGCAGCAAGTGGCCAGGTAATTATTTCCATTTGTCCCAAAGCTTAGAAAATATGTCTCCTCTTTACCTCCTGCTGGGTCCTGTCTCTGTCCATCACTCCTACAATTTCTTCAGCCTGTGTGGTTCACTCACTATGTGATCTTAGAATCAACTTGGGAAATCTTGTTCCCTTCCTGACTAGCTGGAAAGGAGTGAAGGATGTGAAATTGTCATTTTTCAGCTTCACTTTGCCATCCTTACTTTTAATCACTAAAAAAAAAAAAAGAAAGAAAGAAAAAAAAAAGAAAAAAAAATTTCATCCAGGTCATGATTATTGTAAAAATTCAAATAAAACAAAAATTTTTATCTTGGAAATTGAAAGTTCCCCCGTCATCTGAACCTTAAAGACAACTATTGTTAATATATTATTATTTCAAAAATTGTGGGCCAGCACGTTGGCTCACGCTTGTAATCGGGAGGCCAAGGCGGGTGGATCACCTGAGGTCGGGAGTTCAAAACCAGCCTGGCTAACATGGCAAAACCCCGTCTCCACTAAAAATACAAAAATTAGCTGGGCACAGTGGTAGGTGCTTGTAATCCCAGCTACTTGGGAAGCTGAGGCAGGAGAATCGCTTGAACCAAGGAGGTGGAGGTTGCAGTGAGCAGAGATCGCACCATTGCACTCCAGCCTTGGGCGACAGAGCAAGACTCTGTCTCAAAAAAAAAAAAAAAAAAAAAAAAATTATTCATTTTTTCTGTATTTTATAGTTTAATTTTTTACGATAAAAATTTTGAGTCATTTAGTTTTTATATTGGAATAATGAGTGGGGCCAGGTTCAGTGGCTCACACCTGTAATTCTAACACTTTGGGAGGTCAAGGTGGATGGATTGCTTGAATTCAAGAGTTCGAGACCACCCTGGGAAACATGGCAAAACCCTGTCTCTAAAAAAAACCAAGCATCTCATTCTTTATTTTTTTAAATTGTGTGTCTCAATGACTAGCCAGTTATTATAATACCATTTGTAGAAATCTTATATGGATATTTCCTGGGATTTCAATGACCTTACAGATCTATTTAGAGGAAACTGACATCTTTACAATTTCTCTCTCCAAATACAAGGTATGCTTCTCCATTTATTCATTTTGTCTTCTATCCTATTAACAGTTTTCTTCATGTAGGTCTTATACGTTTCTTGCTAACAATTAAATAAATGAACATGTATTTAGGCTTGCTGGATTAGCAAACTATTTTTTAAAATATTATAGTAATGGACATGATACACTCATACATAGATGGTGGAAGGGGAAGTTGGCACAACCTTCTAGAAAGGAATTTGGAAATTTGGCAATATGCAACAAGAGTTACAAACGTTTTAATACTCTGACCTAGTAATACCATTTATAGAAATCCTGACTAAGGAAACAGTATTGAGCCAAGTGCAGTGGCTCATTCCTATAATCCCAGCACTTCAGGAGGCCGAGGTGGGTGGATCTGGGAGTTTGAGACCACCCTGGGCAACGTGGTAAACCCCATCTCTACAAAAAAATACAAAAAAGTCTGGACACAGTGGCTCACGCCTGTAATGTCAGTAATTTGGGAGGCTGAGGTGGGTGGATCACCTGAGGTCAGGATTTCGAGACTAGCCTGGCCAACATGGTGAAACCCCATCCCTACTAAAATGACAAAAATTAGCCTGGTGTGGTGGTAGGCGCCTATAATCCCAGCTACTCAGGAGGCTGAAGCAGGAGAATTGCTTGAACCCAGGAGGCGAAGGTTGCAGTGAGCCAAGATCACACCATTGCACTTCAGCCTGGGCGACAAGAGCAAGACTCCATCTTAAAAAAAAAAGTATATATATATATATATATATATATAGAGAGAGAGAGAGAGAGAGAGAGAGACAGAGACAGAGAGAGAGAGAGACCGGTGGGGGAGAGAGTGGAAAAGTAAAACCAGACAATGATTAAGGAATATCCACTGGATTTTGTGCTCAGGAGGTTCTTGCGACCTTAATGGAGTAGTAGGGGTGGAAGGCAGGTTGCAGTGGGTTAGCACATGAATGGAAAGTGAAGAAGTTGGGCTGAAAAAGGAAGATGAAGGAGCAAGGAGATAGGGGAGGGATGGGATTATAAGATGGCAGAGTTGAGCATACTTATATGTTGAGTGAAAGGGAGAGTAGAGAGGAAAATCTCAAAGATTCTGGAGAGTGGAAGGCCAAGGGAAAGAGAGCGACACCTGAAGAAGAGAAGGCTAGTGTCCAGGTCACCTTGAGCCAGAGGACAGAGGCCTCTTGCTTAAAAGGAAGAGAAGTGGGTGAGAACAGGCGCTCCTCACCTCATGAGCCACTCCTCAAGTGGCTGGGTAAGTTGAGAGTTCTCTGATGATCCCTATGCCGATGGCTAAGAATTAAGATGGAGAGGGGTGGTGGACTATCAGTTGTGGAATATCAACCTCAGTGCCCTTTTGTCAACACTAACCCCACAGCATCCTGACTTCCTTGAAAGGGAAGACATGTCCCATGCCTTAATGTCTTAATGTGCTTTATCTTTCAGAGTTGTGGAAAGTAAAAATGCAGACCTACCAAAAGGAACTATTGTACTGACTTCTCCAGGCTGGACAACACACTCCATTTCTGATGGGAAAGATCTGGAAAAGCTGCTGACAGAGTGGCCAGACACAATACCAGTGTCTTTGGCTCTGGGGACAATTGGCATGCCAGGGTGAGTTTCATGGATATAACCCCAAAAGAGAAGCAGAGGTTATACTTTCTGATTGAGTTATTCCTCCTGTGACAACCAGCATCCCCCTCTCCCAATATACCTTCTAGATATTTCCAGAGTAGGTTTTCAATTAGATATTCTGATCTAAGATACACAAAGCCTTTCCCAAACATTATCTCCTTTTAAAATAAAATGGAGACCAGACACGGTGGCTCAAGCCTGTAATCCCAGCACTTTCGGAAGCCGAGGCAGGCGGATCACGAGGTCAGCAGTTCGAGATCATCCTGACCAACATGTAGAGACCAACATGTCTCTACTAAAAATACAAAAATTAGCCAGCCATGGTGGCATGTACCTGTACTCTCTGCTACTAAGGAGGCTGAGGCAGGAGAATCGCTTGAACCCAGTAGGTGGAGGTTGCAGTGGGCCGAGATCACACCACTGCACTCCAGCCTGGGTGACAGAGTGAGATTCCATCTCAAAAAATAAAAAAATAAATAAATAAAATAAAATAAAATGGAGATAAGATGAAGAAGCCAAAAGTAAAGAAATTCTTGAGGGAAAATTAATGGTGTACTTTGGTCAATGGTTTGGAGAGCAAATACATGTGCTCTTCCAGCTTAATTGAAGAAAATGACGCAAAACTTTGGGGGAATGTTAAATCTGTGGAGTCTGGACAGCTAAAAGACACCCTAGGTTTCAAAGTTCAACTTCTCTTATTGTCTATATTAGAAGTCGTAGCATTCTTGAAAGTTGACCCATCCCAGCCAGGTATGGTGGCTCATGCTGGTAATTCCAGCACTTTGGGAGGCTGAGGCAGGAGGATCGTCTTAGGTAAGGAGTTGGAAACCAGCCTGGGCAACATAGTGAGACCTTGTCTCTACAAAAAAATTTAGAAATTAGTTGGGTGTAGTGGTATGTGCCTGTAGTCCCAGCTACTTGGGAGGTTGAGGTGGGAGGATCCATTGAGCCCTAGAGGTTGAGGCTGCAGTGAGCTATGATTGCGCCACTGCACTCCAGCCTGGGCAACAGAGCAAGACCCTGTCTCAAAAAAAAATTTTTTTGTAAAGGGAGTAGTTGTGAATTGCTAGCATTCATAAGAATCACCTAGAGTCTTATTAACATTTGGATTATTTCTGAATCAGTGGGTCTAGGGTGAGGCCTGAGAATCTAAATGTTTAGTAAACATTTCAGCTGGGTACGGTGGCTCACACCAGTAATTCCAGCACTTTGGGAGGCAGAGGCGGGCAGATCACAAGGTCAGGAGTTCGAGACTAGCCTGGTTAACATGGTGAAACCCCGTCTCTACTAAAGATACAAAAAATTAGCCAGGTGTGGTGGCACGTGCCTGCAATCCCTGCTACTGGGGAGGCTGAGGCAGGAGAATCGTTTGAATCCAGGAGTCTGAGGTTGCAGTGAGCCAAGATCATGCCATTACACTCCAGCCTGGGCGACAGGGCAAGACTCTGTCTCAAAAAAAAAAAAAAAAAAAAAAATTTCAGGTGATTCTGAGACAGGTGCTGCCTCCCCCTTTTGAAAAACACTGTGTTAAGGGAATGTTAGATATATGGATTCTCAGAAAAGGTGCTTTCTGTGCCTGTCACTGCCTTCTATTCAATGCCAACCTCCCATGGGCCTCAAATATAGTCAGAGGCTGTGTGAGCTAAGTAATGTCAACAGGTAGTTGTTGTTGTTTTTTGTTTTTTTTTTTTTGTTTTTTTTTAATGTAGAAATAACTTCACATGAATGTGTCTGAAATTCTGCAAGTGCCTTAACAATCACTATAATGGGTCTGGATTTTAGTGGCTCAGATCCAGGGCTGCAAAAATATAGCTTAAAATTTTCCACTACTGAACTTCATTTCTATCTCAAGCCCTCCTTTTGGCTGGTGTAATAAGAGAAAACCTCAGTTGAATTCAGTGATTTCTCACATCATTTCAAATTTAAAACTTTGGATTTATTCTTTCTTCTCCCTGGGGTTGCTGCAAAGCTCCAAGGATAATAAAAGTTCAGTATCAGTAGAAGAGGGACAACAACAACTTCTTGATCTCGATCTGTACTGGTCTTAAGCTGGTCTCCTGCTCAAAGTTACTTCCTTTCTCTAAGTTTTGAGATCTTTTCCCCCCTTCCTTCTTCCCACCCTTCCTTCCCCTTCCTTTTTTACACTTTGAAGGTTTTCTGAGGAATGAAATGGAAATACATATATACCATCAAATGATCAGCCTCTAAACAAACACAACTCCTAGGTACCCCAAATTCATATTTCCCTGAGAATTTGAACTCCTCAAAATTGCCACTGCCAAGGACATCATTGTGAAAGTAGAGGATGCTGAATACCGTCTTCCATGAAATTAGTGGGCACTAAACAATTCCAGCACTTCTTCGTCTTTCCTGCCTGCCCTGTACCCTCTATGGATGAGAGCTCTTCCTCTCCGTTCTCCTCTGTTATCCATCATTCCCTCTGGACTGTGAGCCAGGTATAGGGGAGAAGAGGTGAAGGGAGACACGAGGAAACTTTGGTGGTGAAGAAAGTCTTCAATCCTATCACCTTCCAAACTCACAATCCAATGAGATGTGGTGGTGTCTTCACCCAGTCCCCATCAGTACTGCCAGTGCTGCATCTTTGTATGTCCAGTAGCTCTTTTCGTGCAAGCTAACTTTGACATCTTACTTATGGTAATATGGGGATATTTCGGAAGGTCTTCCATACCACTTTGGAGCCATGGAAAGCTCCAGATGCTCCCTGTGACCCTCTCATGCCTAATATCACACATTGTAGCTATCTGTGGCTATGTCACCATGATAACATAGGGGCTTCTCCCATGAAGCTCATCATCGCCATAGAACTTATATGGGAATGATGCATAGCTCTCTTTTCTTGAATCCCCAAAGTTTGAGAAAGATGATCTATCTTTTGCCCCTGAAATTTGGCCAACTCTCCCTTCCCTCCCTAGTTGACATCATCTTTATTCCTATCTGAGAGTAGACATGGAGGAGGTAAAGCAACAGTGACTGGCAATATTTATTTCCTATATTTTTGTCTTTTACTCAGACCTATGACACTGGGCCATTGAGAAGACCTTCAAGATACATATATAAATGAGTTATAGAAGAAAGAAACAACTCTATTCATATATCCTTAATTTTCTTCCTTTAGCCTGACTGCCTACTTTGGCCTACTTGAAATCTGTGGTGTGAAGGGTGGAGAAACAGTGATGGTTAATGCAGCAGCTGGAGCTGTGGGCTCTGTTGTGGGGCAGATTGCAAAGCTCAAGGTAAGTGCCTTTCTCCAGTAACAAGCCTCTATTCTAAACCCACTGGGAATGCAACAGTGAACACAGCAGATCTTCCTTGGCCTCAGGGAATTTATAGTCCAGTGGTCTTCTTTAGAAGTTGGACACTGAGAAATTGGAAGAATGGGCAAAACTAGACCAAAGATAAGCTGAACATTGTTATTTGATAACATTGCAGACAATCAAGTCAGAAATGGCCTCTGTCTAGAGTAGTGAGTTTATCAGCATTAATCATTTTCATATTTTCTACTGAACATTCTATTGCTACAGCTTAATCTTCTTTCTTCATGATTGTCCTTAGCAACAGAAGAAGGGACTTGAGATCAGCCAACTTAGAGTCATCACCCACGTGGCCCCACTGCAAAGGCTGTTGTACTAGAAAGAAATGGCCATTCAGCCCACAGCAGTGGGGCCATGGCTTGGGAACTAACTCCTGGCAGTACCTAGGACAAGGAAACATTGGTTCTAATTTAGGCAGATGTCTGTTCAAGGGATCCAATCTGATGGTGAGTGTATAGAGTAGGTGACAACTCAGACACAGTAGGGATTTGTTATTACATAGTGGGAAGGCGATGCAGCTTGACTGATCCTTTGCCCAAGGCTGGGATGCAGGATTCAGGACCTAGGTCCTAGGGGACAAGTTAGATGGAGTACAGATGAGTACAGGGCTACAACCAACGGCTAAGGGTTTGGACTGGTCTCCAGTGCTGATGGGAGCTTGGAATACAAATATGAGGCTACCACAGAAGTTGTAGAATAATTTGTTTAAGTAAGTAACTAAATAGGAATAGATATTAAATTTTATCAAGTGCCATTGCAACATTTATCAGGTTTACATTTCCGTGAATGAATTACATTAGTTTTCCAATGTCAAACCATTCTCACATTTCCAGAATAAGCTTTACCTGTGTATGCTATATTATGGGCTTATACCTTTGGAATTTACTTGATAACATTTAAAATAGAAATTTTGCATCTATATTCACAAGTGAATTTGGTTTAAAGTTTACTTTTTCTTCTGGAATTTAGCTAGGCTTGGATTATGCTAAAATTACAAAATGAATTAGGATTATTTCTAAATATTCCTATTTCAAATATCCTATTAAAACCTTACGGGGCTTTTATCTCTTAAGTTTGAAAGGACTTGCGCTTAAACCTATTCTTTTATATTCAACCTTTCTGTCCATTTTATGTGTGTTTCTGTAAAATGCAGCTATTTGCATTTAAGTCTTAGCCCATCTGAAAGTCTCAGTGTTGTAATAGTTAAATTTAAGCCATTCATATTAATAGTCATAACTGGAATGTTTGGTCATATTTATATTATCTTACTTTGTTTTCTATCTATTGGTTATTTCTTTCTGTGTTATTTTCTTTGTTCTTTTTCCTCTAATTACTGAGAATCTAAGTTTTATTACATTCTGCTAGTGTTTACCTTTTTACCAATTATTTAAAATCTGTTTTATTTGTTTCCTGCTTCTCTTCATATACATATTTTACATACAAAAAAATAAACATATATACAATATATGTATATGAACTTCTAACAGTATATTTTTCCCCATATTATACCCCTACATCCTAGATTTTTATTCAATAATCTAATAAATAGTAAAAATCTCATATTATTATGAAAACCTTTTGGTTATGACATCTGAAAATGCCTTTTAATTTGGATGCATATAGAATTCAAAGGACCTGCCACGTGCAGTGGTGTCTGCCTATAATCCCATCTTTTCAGAATTCTGGCTGAGGCAAGAGGATCTCTTAAGCTCAGGAGTTCAAGACCAGTCTGGACAATGTTGTGAGACCTTGTCTCTAAATTTGAAAAAAAAAAAAATTCAAAGTACCCAATCTCTTACCCTCAAAGCTCTATAAAATTACTCTACTTCTTCTATTTCTATTTAGTGTTGCAGATGAGACATTCAAAGCCAATCTGATTCTCTTTCCTTTGTAGGTAATTAGACTTTTCTTTTAGGTGCTGATAAGTATTTCTTGTTTTTCTTTGAATTTAGAAATATCAGCAGGAAATGTCTATATCTGTCTTTGTTTAATCCTACCTGGAACTTAGTTAGCCTTTATAATCTGAAGGTCAACGTTTTCCTTCAGATGAAGAACAGTTTTCTTCTTCTATTTCATTATTTTTTTCATCTATTCTGTTTTCTTCATGAGGAATGGTATATATTCATTCTGTTTCCTTTAGGACTATTCTTGTATTCTATCTTTGCTCTCATCATTACATCTTTTGTACTTTTTGCTCTGAATTCTGTACTTTCTTAATCTGGTCCTCCAATTGAATTACATGACTTTCAGCAGCATCGGTTTCTAGATTAGCGGTTAAGTTTTTCATAGCTGAGGATCATCATATTCTGGGATTCTTTCCCCATAACCTGCACTTGTTGACTAATGCAGTATCCTTTTGAATTTCACTGAGAAACTTGAAATGGTATGAAGGCATCTTTTAAAATATCTACTCTTCTCTGTAGAAATTCCACTGGAGACTGCCATGCTAAGGAATTTATACTCAATCCTTAAGGAAGAGACATGATTGGCTCTGCTTTTTAGAAACATCACTTAGGCCTTGGTAGGAGAATAGTTCCTATGGACACTATACTAGAGACAAGAAGTCCACTTAGGAGGCTCTTATAATAATTCAGATGAAAATTTTGATGCATCAACAGAGATTGGAAGTCAGAGTCAGCTTTTTTTTTTTTTTGAGACAGAGTTTTGCTCTTGTTGCTCAGGCTGGAGTGCAATGGCATGATCTCAGCTCACCGCAACCTCTGTCTCCTGGGTTCACGCGATTCTCCTGCCTCAGCCTCCCAAGTAGCTGGGATTACAGGCATGCGCCACCACGCCTAGTTACTTTTGTATTTTTAGTAGAGACGGGGTTTCTCCATGTTGCTCAGGCTGGTCTGGAACCGCCGCAGCCTCCTAGAGTGCTGAGGTTACAGGCATGAGCCACCAGCGGCTGGCCCAGAGTCAGCTTTTTTTTTTTTTTTTTGAGACGGAGTCTCGCTCTGTCACCCAGGCTGGAGGGCAGTGGCCAGATCTCGGCTCACTGCAAGCTCCGCCTCCTGGGTTTGCACCATTCTCCTGCCTCAGCCCCCCGAGTAGCTGGGACTACAGGCGCCCGCCACCACGCACGGCTAGTTTTTTGTATTTTTTTTAGTAGAGACGGGGTTTCACCGTGTTAGCCAGGATGGTCTCGATCTCCTGACCTCGTGATCCGTCTGTCTCGGCCTCCCAGAGTGCTGGGATTACAGGCATGAGCCACCGCGCCCGGCCGAGAGTCAGCTTTTAAGGGTGTTTGGTTAAAAAAGAGGAAGAAAACCAGGTGACTGGACGTGGATCATAAGACAAAGGAAAGCTTCTCCTTTGAGCCATGCTGCAGGTTTGGATAACTGGGTGGTATCCTTCTCTGCAATAGTGGACAGAAAAGAAACAAGTAAGAAGCAAGGAAAAAAGTATATTCCCTTTTGAAGACACTATGAGGAACCTATAGGACATCCAAGTGTGAGAACATCTAGAGGTTGTTGGAAATACTGATTTGGAACTCGGCAGAGAGAAATGGGTTAGAGGCCGGGCGCGGTGGCTCAAGCCTGTAATCCCAGCACTCTGGGAGGCCGAGAGGGGCGGATCACGAGGTCAGGAGATCGAGACCATCCTGGCTAACGCGGTGAAACACCGTCTCTACAAAAAATACAAAAACTAGCCGGGCGAGGTGGTGGGCCCCTGTAGTCCGGGCTACTGTGGAGGCTGAGGCAGGAGAATGGGGTAAACCCGGGAAGGGGAGCTTGCAGTGAGCTGAGATCCGGCCACTGCACTCCAGCCTGGGCGACAGAGTGAGACTCTGTCTCAAAAAAAAGAAAAAAGAAAAATGGGTTAGAATTAATAGTTAGAATTAATAGATTAATTAATAATCTCCATAAAGGAGGTCATAAGAGTACAAGAGATCATCCTATGATAGTCCATAGTCTTAGAAGGAAAAAGGACCAAGGATGGCTCTCTTGCAATAGTTTTTTCTGGAATCATGAAGGAATGGAAAAAGCATATGTCTGTCACTATTTGTACAGAGATTCATGTAAATCCAATTGGGGTTTTTCCTCAATTGAAAATGCACAGTGGCACATATTCTGGTCTTCATGATACATTTAGAGTATAAGGAACTTTCTGAAAAGGAAGTTTCTATGAGCCAATATAATCTATAGTCTCATCCTGAAAGTGCTTTTCAGAATGCTTCCTAGCTGCTCTGGGATTAGGAAGCATCTAGTCTGGTGCTTTGGACTAAATCAAAGGGCCTGGTGCAGTGGCTCATGCCTGTAATCCCAGCACTTTAGGAGGCCAAGACAGGAGGATCACTTGAGCCCAGGAGTTCAAGATCAGCCTGGGCAACATAGTGAGACCCTGTCTCTATGAAAATTTTAAAAATATAAGCCAGATGTAGTGACATGCACCTGTGGTCCCAGCTACTCAGGAGGCTGAGGTGGGAGGATCACTTGAGCTTAAGAGGTCAAGGTTGTAGTGAGCCATGTTTGTGTCGCTGCACTCCAGCCCGGGCAACAGAGTGAGACCATGTCTCAAAAAAATATAAACATCTAAAAAATCAAGAAAGGATAAGGGGGCAGTTATCAGGAGGACCGTTTGTGATGTGGAAGTCACAGAGCTGAGACAAAATAATAGTCTGAAGAAGGACCGTACCAAGAGATGGCATACACTGCATTGCAGGAAGAGAAGCCCAGAAACCAAGAACCAAGGAAGTCAAATGGATCGGTTGTTAAACCAGCTGGTGGAGCTATGAGCCAAATAAGTGCAGAAGAGACCTGCCGGGTGGTCAGAAGCAAGCTGAAGCTGAGTTGTAGGATGGTCCAGGGCCGAATTTCACCTATGGGATCTTTTGGCCCATTATGGTATTCCTTATATATGTGGCTCAGCACCTAACAGAGTGTTCTTAGGGAACCTGGGCGTGCTGGACCAGGAAAGTAGTGTTGGTCCATGGTCCGTGCTTGTGGCTTATTCATGGTTTCCTTTTTTGTTGTTGTTGTTGTTGTTTGTTTTTTTCTATTTAGGGCTGCAAAGTTGTTGCAGCAGCAGGGTCTGACAAAAAGGTTGCCTACCTTCAAAAGCTTGGATTTGATGTTGTCTTTAACTACAAGACAGTAGAGTCTTTGGAAGAAACCTTGAAGAAAGCCTCTCCTGATGGTTACGATTGTTATTTTGATAATGTAAGTACAAACTGGACTTAATATCTGATTTATTAATGGAGTATTATATAACACAGCTGTCTCCTACCCCTGAGCCATGGATGGTTAGTGGTCCATAGCCTATCAGGAACTGGGATGCACAGCAGGAGGTGAGGGGCAGGTGAGCAAGCAAAGCTTCATCTGTATTTACAGCGCCTCCCCGCACTCCCATTACTGCCTGAGCTCCGCCTCCTGTCAGACCAGCGGCGGCATTAGATTCCCATAAGAGTGTAAACCCCATTGTGAACTATGCATGTGAGGGAACTAGGTTGTGCGTTCCTTATGGGGATCGCACTACTCAGGTGCCTGATGATGCCTGATGCCTGATGATCTGTCACTGTCTCCCATCATCCCCAGATGGGACCGTCTAGTTGCAGGAAAACTCACCCACTGATTCTATGTTATGGTGAGTTGTTTATTTCATTATGTATTACATTGTAATAAGAATAGGAATAAAGTGCACAATAAACACAATGTACTTGAATCTTCCCCGAAATTATCCACCCAACAGTCGGTGGAAAAATTGTCTTCCAATGAAACTGGTTCCTGGTGCCAAAAAGGTTGAGGACCGCTGATACAAGGAAATATATTCCTAGAGTTTGCATTTGGGATGCATGAACAAAGTATATATGCCTTTTTTAAAAAACAGCTTTATTGAGATATCATTCATCTACCATGTAATTCACTCATTTAACGTGTAGAAGTCAATGATTTTTACTATATTGGCAAAATCGCGCCACCAGTTTAAGAATATTTTCATCACCCCCCAAAAAAACGCTACTCATTAGCAGTCACTCTCCATTACCCACCCTCCTCCCCACTAAAAGTGATCTCTTATGACTGGCTGCTTTCACTTAGCAAAATGTTTTCAAGTTTCATCCATATTGTAGAATTTATCAGTGCTTTATTCCCTTTTTTTGTTTTTTGACACAGGGTCTCACTCTGTCACCCAGGCTGGAGTGCAGTGGTGTGATCATGGCTCACTACAGCCTCGACCTCCCTGGCTCAAGCAATCCTTCCACCTCAGCCTCCCAAGTAGCTGGGACTATAGGGCTGTGCCACCACACCCAACTAATTTATATATTTTTAGTAGAGATGGGGTTTTGCCATGTTGCCCAGGCTGGTCTGGAACTCCTGGGCTCAAGGGATCCTCCCAGCTCAGCCTCCGAAAGTGCTGGGATTATAGGTGTGAGCCACCACACCCAGCCTGATGGGTATTAGCTTGTACTTTCTGGCTATGATGTATAATGTTACTATGAAAATTTATGCAGAGGTTTTTGTGTGGATGTTTTCATTTCTTTTAAGTATATACCTATGAGTAAAATTGCTGGGTCATATGATAACTTCATGTTTAACATTTTGAGGAGCTGTCAAACTGTTTTGCAAGGTGGCTACACTACTTTACATTACCACAAGCAGTGTATGAGGGTTCCAACTTCTCTACATACTCACCAACACTTGCTATTGTCTGTCTTTTTTATTATAACCATCCTAGTGGGTTCAAAGTGATATTTCATTGTGATTTGATTTTGACTTGCATTTCCCTATGGCTAACAATATTGAGGATCTTTCACTGTATGTATTTGGCATTTTTATATCTTCTTTGGAGAAATGTCAGGTCAAAATCTTTGCCCATTCTTCAGTTAGGTTATTTGTGAGGTTGTAAGAGTTTTGTTTTTGTGTTTGTTTGTTTTCGAGACAAAGATTTTTGCTCTGTCACCCAGGCTGGAGTGCAGTGGCGCGATCTTGGCTCACTGCAACCTCTGCCACCTGGGTTCAAGTGATTCTCCTGCCTCAGCCTTCTGAGTAGCTGGGATTACAGGCATGAGCCACCACACCTGGCTCATTTTTGTATTTTCAGTAGAGATGGAGTTTCGTCATGTTAGCCAGGCTGGTCTCGAACTCCTGACCTCGGGTGATCCACCTACCTTGGCCTCCCAAAGCGCTGGGATTACAGGCATGAGCCACCACGTCTGGCCAAGAGTTCTGTACATCTTACAAGTCCCTTATTAGATTCAGTGGATTTTCATTATTCGCAATATTTATGTTCTATAAGGTCACCACCAAAGCTGAACCATTGCTTCTAGGGGAAATATGTACGTGTATGTACATATCTCACATAGACTATAATCTTAAATCCTTAAAACAACTCATCCCAGTAGCTTTTATTTTATGCAAGACAAAAGGAGGTTCAATTTTATTTTATGGTTTTATTTTATGAAAGACAAAAGGCCTGTGGCCACCCCACTAGCTAATACCCCCAGAGTTGGGATTCATACCCCATCCAACTCTTCCCAGAACCAGAGCCTCTTGAACTACACCGCAGTGGCCTCATCCTCTGGTCTTCTCTGTGTAACAGTTGAAACAAGAAGGCAGAGCATGGCCTTATTCAGCCTCAGAGAATATCTGCATCTTTTTTACTGCTCCATGTATGCCTGCAAGTGACCAGGGAAAGCTTAGTGAGTACTGATTTGAGGTTATAAATACAATTTTAGCAAGTAGTTCACAATATGCAAATATGAAATCCACTAATAATGAGGACCAACTCTGTATGGCTTGCAAATATTTTCTCCTATTCAGTGAATTGCCTTTAACCTTCTTTCTGTTTTTGTTTTTGCCCTTTGTTTGTTTGTTTGTTTTGAGACTAGGTCTCACTCTGTCTCCCAAGCTGGAGTGCAGTGTGTGATCACAGTTCACTGCAGCCTTGACCTCCCAGGTTCAAGCGATCCTCCTGCCTCAGCCTCCCAAGTAGCTGGGACCACAGATATGTACCATCATACCCAGCTAATTTTTATTTATTTTTTTTTTTTGTAGAGGTGGAGTCTCACTATGTTGCCCAGGCTGGCTTTCACTTTCTTGATGGTATTCTTTGAAGCATGAAAAGTTTTAAATTTTGATGAGGCCCAATTAATCTATTTTTCTTTTGTTCCTTGAGCTTTTGGCGTCATGCCTAAGAAGGCTTTTCCTTTCTCAGAGCCATGAAGATTTATTTCTGTGTTTTCTTCTAAGAGTTTTATAGTTTTAGCTCCTATATTCAGGTCTACCAGGCATTTGATGTTAATTTTTGTGTGTAGTATGAGGAAGAGGCCCAACTGCATTATTTTCCATGTGGAAATCCAGTTGTTGGGCACCGTTTGTTGAAAGGACTATTTTTCCTCTGTTGAACTGCTTTAGTACTTCTGAGGAAAACCAATTGATCATAAATGTGAGGGTTCATTTTTGGACTCGTGATTCAGTTCCATTGACCTATATTTCTATTCTCACCCTATCTTAATTAAATTAGCTTTGTATTAAGTTTTGAAATTGAAAAATGCCAGTCTTCCAGCTTTGTTCTTTATACACCTTTTGAGTATTTTTACATACCTTTAAATTATAAGACAATGACATTATTGGACTGATCAGAGAACCTCAATATATAATAAAGTAAAATGTATAAGTTATAAAAGGTATGGTCTTAGAGTCAAATGAAAATGCCTGTTTATTTATTTTTTGTTTTTTTCTTGAGATGGAGTCTTGCTCTGTTGCCCAGGCTGGAGTACAGTAGTGTGATCTCAGCTCACTGCAACCTCTGCCTCCCGGGTTCAAGCAATTCTCCTGCCTCAGCCTCCCAAGTAGCTGGGATTAAGGGCAGCCCGCAACCATGCCCTTCTAATATTTTGTATCTTCAGTAGAGACAGGGTTTTACCATATTGGCCAGGCTGGTCTTGAACTCCTGACCTCAGGTGATCCACCCACCTCAGCCTCCCAAAGTGTTGGGATTACAGGTGTGAGCCACCACGCCTGGCCGAAAATGCCTGTTTCTAATGTCTTTTTCTAATTGCAACCTTCTGCACAGTTGGGCTCATTCAATCAGTTTTGTTGCTGCTAAAACGAGTATTGTAAAATAATGATTCTGACTCAATGATTTTCCTGAATCTCTAATATTTAGACGATTTAACGTTTTGTCTTTGGTTTTATATTTCCTGTCTATTTAGGTAGGTGGAGAGTTTTCAAACACTGTTATCAGCCAGATGAAGAAATTTGGAAGGATTGCCATGTGTGGAGCCATCTCTACATATAACAGAACCGGCCCACTTCCCCCAGGTAATGAGCACATGCACACGATCCCACATGTCACAAGGCTGGACAAGGAGAAAATTCACAGATATGCCATAGGCCAGTGACTCTGAAATTATTAGAAAGATTTTCATATATTCTTTTTTCTTTTAAGATAGAGTCTCACTTTGAGAGAGCTCAGGAGTTTGAGAGCATCCTGGGCAACATGGCAAAACGCCATCTCTACAAAAAAATACAAAAATAAGCCGGGTGTGGTGGTGTGCACCTGTAGTCCCAGCTACTCAAGAGGCTGAAGTGGCAGGATTGCTTGAGCCTGGGAGGCTGAGGCTGCAATGAGCCGTGTTCGTGCCACTGCACTGCAGCCTAGGTGACAAAGTGATAGCCTGTCTCAAAATAATAATAATAACAACAACAATTTCGTGTATTTTGGGCTAAATCAGCTTGTATCAGATTTTTATATAGAGAAATTGCAGGATCTACAAATATAGAAGAAACAGTTATTAAAAGTTTTAGTTTTTACCTATCATTTAATGCAAAGTTGTAAAAAGACAGTGATGATTTGATTTAGAAACAGAACACCTTGATCTGGCTGGTAAAATATTCAGGGTCCTCTGGATATCAGAGACATTGCTGGAGGTGCGAGAGGAATAAAGGGTGACTTGCTGTGGGTGAAGGGAAGGGCAGGCTGCCATGTCCTTCAGAAATCTTGGGCAGTGCTTCTTGGAGCAGTAGGGCACCTTGGCCTCAGCAGGCTGACAATTGCCACTAAACAGGAAGGCAGCAGCAGCTTCCCTCCATTCCTCGAGTGTCCTTGTTTTATTTCTCTGGTGCCCTGCCATGTACTCCATTCCCCACTCCCTACTCTCTTATGCTGAATCCACGCCCCTCCCACTCCACACTCTGAGGTCCAAACGCAGTATCAACCAGAGAACCATATTCATTATACCTGTCCTGTGAGATGTCTTGTACAGGCCTCTCGTTTTACAGGTGGGGAGATGAATGGCCGAGAGGACCAGAGACTCTTTAACTCCTATTGGCAACAGACTCAAAACAAAGACCAGTTTTCTAAGCGCCTCATTTAGAGTCTGTTTCTGCTACAATGATCCTGTACTATTAAGAGAGATCACAAATTACCTGTGATCCCCCCAAAAAAGGAGAAAGAAGGAAGAAAGGAATCTTCCAGACTCTAATGAGGATCCAGGCAACCATAAATCAATTGGTTATTTATTCTATGATGAGCTTGACTAATGGGAATGAAACCTTATGGCCCCGCTAGTTAACCGCCCCACAACCGTATGGAGATGGGGGCTACAAAGGAAGGGGCTGACAAAGGGCAACTTGTGGACTCCCTCGTAGGTTGTGAAAAATCAAAACCATTACCAGAAGGAAACTTCAGATTTACTTGGCAATCTTACTGTTAGGGACTTTTTTCCCCCTATAATTTTCTAACTGGTGCTAAGCTGGAATCATGGGAAACTGTCTGCCTGCCAACTGAGCGAAGCTGCAGGAGGCCTTTTCTTAACCACAGTCCAATTAGGAAGAGCCAGCTGTTTTGGATACAGTAACTCGACCTAGTCTTTTTAGCAATTAGTCTTTGGAAGCTCAGCTGCTCAGACAGCACTTTGAGATGTCAGCTGGCCTTGTCCATTCCATGTTAATCAGATGGAATTCTGTCCTGCCACAGATTCCCAGAAATTCTAACATATTCCAGTGTTAGGATAGCTGAGAGGCAAGCAATGATTTCCTCTGTGTTTAATGCCACATTTGCTTTTTTGTTCTCAGTAAAAAAACAAAAACCGACATTCTTATCAACACGCACAAACCCAGAAACAGCATTTCACTTTCATTTTGCTTTTTTGTTTGTTGGTTTGTTTGTTTTGAGACAAGGTTTCCATCTGTTTCCCAGACTGGACCTTTTTTTTTTTTTTTTTGAGACAGGGTCTCGCTTTGTTACCCAGGCGGGAGTGCAGTGGTGCAAACATGACTCACGGCAGCCTCCACTTCCCAGGCTCAAGTAATCCTCCCACCTCAGCCTCCCAAGTAGCTTAGACTACAGACATGTGCCACCATACCTGGATAATTGTGTTTTGTTTTGTTTTGAGACAGAGTCTCGCTCTGTCGCCCAAGCGGGAGTGCAATGGTGCAATCTTGGCTCACTGCAACCTCTGCCTCCCGGGTTCAAGCGATTCTCCTGCCTTAACCTCCCGAGTAGCTGTGGTTACAGGCACACACCACCATGCCTGACTAATTTTTTGTATTTTTAGTAGAGACGGGGTTTTACTGTGTTAGCCAGGATAGTCTTTATCTCCTGACCTAGTGATCCACTCCCTTAGGTCTCCCTAAGTGCTGGGATTACAGGCGTGAGCCACCGCGCCTGGCCAATTGTTATTTTTTTTTTAGAAACGATGAGGTCTTTCTGTGTTGCCCAAGCTGGTCTTGAACACCTGAGCTCAAGTGATCCTCCCACTTTGCCTCCCAAAGTGCTGGTATTACAGGAGCTATGCCCAGCCCATTTTCATTTAAGATGAGGAAGTGAGAGTTCCAATTGCTCACTCACAAAGAATAGTTGACGTGGGTCTTCTGAAGAAACACTCTTTCTGTCTCATTCTCTTGCATTAGTTTCCTTTGGTTCAGGACAAAGCTTCATATTTCCAACTGCTAATGTTACTTTCCTCAAAGTAGTGAGTGGGAACTTTAGGCTGAGTGGTGCCAGTGGTCAAAGATGCTGAAGCTAGATTCCACCACTCGTCTTAGCACCGCTGGCTCTGACATTCCCTAGGCATCTTCGCCTGACTTCCTGAACTTGAAAGCCTATGCTCAGGTGACATTTTCTCAGTTTCTAGTCAATTAGGACACTTGGGAAAATCAACCAGGCAACCAAAAAACTTTTTCTTCCTCACACACAGAAGGGGAGTACCTTCTTCACAGGCGGCAGGAGAGCTGTGTGCTTTGTCTGGGGTGCTGGTTCTCAAAGTGTGGGCCAAGGACCAGCAGCATCACCATCTCCTGGGAGCTTGTTAGAAATACCAATTCTTAGCCAGCACAGGGGCTCATGCCTGTAATCCCAATACTTTGGGAGGTCGAGGCAGGAGAATTGCTTGTCCCAGGAGTTTCAAACCAGGTCAATAGAGTGAGACCTCATCTCTGACCAAAACAAACAAACAAACAAACAAAAAACCTAAAAAATTTCTTTTTTTCCTTTTTCAAACTGAGTCTCGCTCCGTCACCCAGGCTAGAGTGCAGTGGTACAATCTCAGCTCACTGCAGTCCCCTCCCAGCTACAAGCGATTCTCCTGCCTCAGCCTCCTGAGTCGCTGGGATTACAGGCATGTGCCACCATGTCCAGCTAATTTTTGTATTTTAGTAGAGACACAGTTTCACCATGTTGGCCAGGCTGGTCTCAAACTCCTGACCTCAAGTGATGTGCCTGCCTTGGCCTCCCAAAATGCTGGATTATAGGCATGAGCCATGCACCCGACCCCACACACTTATTCTTAGAGGTCTGGAGGTTAAAAGTAAAGTGGGTTGGCAGGGCTGCATTCCTTCTGAAGACGCAGGAGGAGAATCTGTTTCCTTGCCTTTTCAAGCTTCTAGCAGCTGCCTGTATTTCTCGGCATGTGGCCCCTTCCTCTGTCTTCAAAGCCAGTGGCATAGGATCTTCCTCCTCCTCCTCTCTTTCATCTCTGCTTCTATCACCCCATATTCCGTTCCTGACTATAACTTTCCTGTGTCCCTCATTCCCTTACGAAGACCTTTGCTATTATATTGGGTCCATCTTTATAGTGGAGAATAATCTTCCCATCTCAAGGTTCTTTTTTTATTTTTATTTTTCTGAGGCAGAGTCTCATACAGTCACCCAGCCTGGAGTGCAGTGGCACAATCTTGGCTCACTGCAACCTCCACCTCTCAGGTTCAAGCAGTTCTCCTGCCTTAGCCTCCCAAGTAGCTGGTATTATTGGCACCCACCACCATGCCCGGATTTTTTTATTTTTTTTATTTTTTTTTAAATTTTTAGTAGAGATGGGGGTTTCACTATGTTGGTCAGGCTGGTCTCAAACTCCTAACCTTGTGGATCTGCCCGCCTTGGCCTCCTAAAGTGCTGGGATTACAGGCGTGAGCCACCGCGTCCCCCCTAAGGTTCTTAATCATATCTGCAAAGTCCTTTTTACCATGTAAGGTCACAGGTTCTGGGGTTTTTGGATATGAACATCTTTGGAGCCATTATTCTGCCTGCTGCAGAGTTCATGTTGATGGGCCAGCAGTCCCGTGGATCACAAAGGAGTGAGGAAACAGAATGAGAGAAGCACCAGGAAACTCCAAGCACCAAGTGTAGTGACAGTGACCTGTACTACTTGTTTCACTGCAACCACCTCCCTGGATCCTGCCACCCAAATGTGCCCTTCTCTTCACAGGTCCACCCCCAGAGATTGTTATCTTTCAGGAGCTTCACATACAAGGCTTTGTCGTCTACCGCTGGCAAGGAGATGTCCGCCAAAAAGCTCTGAAGGACTTGCTGAAATGGGTCTCAGAGGTAAGGAGCTCCGGAGCCACCCCTTCCAATTGTACACTAGGTCCCGTTCCCTTTTGCCTCTCAAGGCTTTTGTTCCAGCAATTCTTCCCTCTCTCTGCCGCATCATCAGTTTTTCCCTATTGGGTCCTTGTGCTTAGAATATAAATATTCTTACTTTTCCCATCTTTGAAAGGAAAACAAAACAACCTTCTCTAAAGTTCATTTCCACTGCAAATGCAGGTCCATTTCCCTTCTCTCCCTTTTATAACAAAATACCCGGAAGTGCTGTCTACACTCACTGTCTGCCGTTCCTCTCTTTCCATTCTTCCTGAAACCCACATATCAGGCTTTTCAGAGTCTCACTCTGTTGCCCAGGCTGGAGTGCAGTGGTGCAATCCCGGCTCACTGCAACCTCTGCCTCCGGGGTTCCAGCAATTCTCATGCCTCAGCCTCCCGAGTAGCTGGGACTACACGTGTGTACCACCACGCCCAGCTAACTTTTTGTATTTTTAGTAGAGACAGGTTTTCATCATGTTGGCCAGGCTGGTCTCAAGTGATGTGCCCTCCTCAGCCTACCAAAGTGCTGGGATTACAGATGTGAGCCACCACACCTGGCCAAAATTAACTTTTGTCAAGGTCACAGGGGACCCTTACATAGTGAAGTCCACTGGTTGATTCTTAGCCTCACTTGGCTATGGGAAATATTTAATAGTGATCATTCTCTCCTTGATATGCTTTCTTCCCTTGGCATCCCTTAACTCTTGGTTTTCCTCACTGATTGGTCCTCCTCAGACTCCTGCTTGATTTTCTGTTCTCCAAATTAATATTAGAGTGCCCCAGGTCATGGTCATTGGGCCTTTTCTCTTGTCTATCCACACTCGAGCTGTCCCTTAGTTAGCTCATCTGGGCTCAGTATGCTGGGAGCTCCCAGTTCTATCTCCAGCCTGACTCTCCCCTTAACTCTAGATTAGTATGTCCACCTGGATGCCTGATACACATCTCTGACATAACATCTTGTAAACTAAATATGTTTTGATCTTTCCTGCTCAACATGCTCCATATTCAGACTTTACTATCTCAGTTATAATAATTCTATACTTCTAATTTCTCAATCCAAAAACCTTGGAGTCATCTTTGATGTCTTTCTCTCATACCCATGTCTAATCTCTAAGGAGATTCTGGTGGTTCTATCTTCAAAATATATACAGAATCTGAACACTTCTCCCACCTCGTTGCTACCACCCTGGTCCAGGCCCATGCCGTCTAGCCTGGATGTTTGTAGTGTATCGGGGGAAACCGCCCCCAATATTTCAACATAGGTTCTTTCTATTTTTCATAAGTGTCGGCCGGCTGAGAATTAAAGAGAAAGAGTACAAAGAGAGGAATTTTACAACTGGGCCGCTGGGACAAAGAGAGGAATTTTACAGCTGGGCCACTGGGGGTGACATCACTTATGGGTAGGACTGTGATGCCCACCTGAACTGCAAAACCAGCAAGTTTTTATTAAGGATTTTAAAAGGGGAGGGGGTGTACGAACAGGGAGTAGGTCACAAACATCATATGCTTCAAAGGGCAAAAGGCAGAAGAAAGATCACATGCTTCTGAGGAAACAGGACAAGGACAAAATCAGAACTACTGATAAGGGTCTATGTTCAGCTGTGCATGTGTTGTTTTGATATCATCTTAAACAACAGAAAACAGGGTTCAATAGCAGAGAACCGGTCTGACCACAAATTTACCAGGGTGGATTTTTTTCCCCACCCTAATAAGCCTGAGAGTACTGCAGGAGACCAGGGTATATTTCAGTCCTTCTCTCAACTGCATAAGACAGACACTCCCGGAGCGGCCGTTTATAGACCTCCCCCAAGTAATGCATTCCTTCCCCAGGGTATTAATTATTAATATTCCTTGCTAGGAAAACAATTTAGCGATATCTTCCCTACTCGCACGTCCGTTTATAGGCTCTCTGCAAGAACAAAAGTATGGCTCTCTTTTGCCCAACCCCGCAGGCAGTCAGACCTTATGGTTGTCTTCCCTTCTTCCCTGAAAATCACTGTTACTCTGTTCTTTTTCAAGGTGCACTAGTTTCATATTGTTCAAACACACATGTTTTACAATCAATTTCTACAGTTAATACAATTATCACAGTGGTCCTGAGGTGATGTACATTCTCAGCTTACAAAGATAACAGGATTAAGAGATTAAATTGAGACAGGCATAAGAAATTATAAAAGTATTAATTTGGGAACTGATAAATGTCCATATTAAAATGAAATGTTTACAATTTATGTTCCTCTGCCACGGCTCCAGTCGGATCCTCCGTTTGGGGTCCCTGACTTCCCACAGCAGTAGTGGACTCTATCTGGACTCCCATCTTCGCACCCCTATAGACAATTCCCAATGTGGTGGCCATAGCGATCTGTTAAGGCATGAATCAAATCCTGCCGTTCTTATGATCTAAACCATGCAAAGCTCTGCATTTCACTTAGCGTAAACCAAAGTGTGAATATTCAGCAAGCTTACACAAAATCTGACCCCTGATATCTCTCTGATTTCATTTCTTAGTATTCACTGCCTTGTTTACTTCTCCCAGTCTCCTCCACCACTCCACCGCTCTGTAACTGCTTGCTTAACTCTCTCACATCCTGCAAGTCTTTGCTAAAAAGTACCTTCTGGACCAGCATGGTGGCTCACACCTATAAACCCAACATTTTGGGAGGCCAAAGCAAGCGGATCATAAGGCAAAGAGATCGAGACCATCCTGACCAACATGGTGAAACCCCGTCTCTACTAAAAATACACAAATTAGCCGGGCATGGTGGCATGCACCTATAGTCCCAGCTACTCGGGAGGCTGAGGCAGGAGAATCACTTGAACCTGGGAGGCGGAGGTTGCAGTGAGTCGAGATTGTGCCACTGCACTCCAGCCCAGTGACAGAGCGCAACTCTGTCTCAAAAACAAAAAGACAAACAACAAAAAAGGGAGTGCCTTCTGGGTGAGGCAACTTTTTAAATGACCCTATTATAAGTTGCATTCCCACTTCATTCTTGATCCTCCATATCCCACAGCCCCTGTTTTTTTGTTTTTTTGTTTTTTTGAGACGGGGTCTCACTCAGACACCCAGACTGGAGTGCAGTGGCACGATCATGGCTCACTGCAGCCTTCACCCAGGCTCAGGTGATTCTCCCACCTCAACCTCCTGAGTAGCTGGGACAACAGTCATGTGCCACCACACCTGACTAATTTTTTTGTATTTTTCATAGAGATGGGCTTTCACCATGTTGCCCAGGCTCCTATCCTACTTTTATCCATAGCAATTAATCATCTTTTACATAATATATACTATAATTCACTTATTCATTTATATTTATTGCCCATCTCCCTTCTTGAGGATGTAACCTCCATGAAGACAGCATGTCCATACATTTTGCTTTCTGGTGTATCTCCAGCGCCCAGAAGAGTAGATGAAGCGATGTAGGCACTGGATAAATATTGCTGAATAAATGAATGTTAGAGGGGAGCATACATGTACCATGGCTCTTCCAGGTCCAAAGTAGCAAAGAAGACAATCCGCTAGTCCTGTGCTATGATAATTTTCAAACCTTACACCATGTAAAGTTTTAGTCAACAGAAATCTGAACAATCAAGTTGCATTATTTTAGTTTTACAGGGGAAAAATGATACCGTACTTCCTAATCCCTGGCCAGT
The DNA here is from genome assembly GCF_003255815.1 of Theropithecus gelada. Classification (NCBI taxonomy): domain Eukaryota; kingdom Metazoa; phylum Chordata; class Mammalia; order Primates; family Cercopithecidae; genus Theropithecus; species Theropithecus gelada. Next base: position 45,063 of record NW_020258026.1, read on the forward strand.
GATCATTTCCCAATTCAAAGGAATAGATTGCTCCTCCGGCAGCCACTGGAGCTTGGCGCTCTTCCCAGTCTAGCACTTGGAGTGCCGGGCTGGGCTCTCTCCAGGGAGCTGGAAAGAGCTGAATAACTTGTCCCAGTTGGTGAAATCTAATGGAGCCCATCCGTGATCACAGTTGACAACAGGAAACCACTGTGCTGGTGTCTCCAGTGCTTCCGTCTAACAAAGTGAAGCTGATCATAGTTAGTTGTGTTTTTTTGGGTTTTTTTATTTTTTTTATCGAGACAGAATCTCACTCTGTCACCCCAGACTGGAGTGCAGTGGCGCGATCTTGGCTCACTGCAACCTCTACTTCCTGGGTTCGAGTGATTCTCCCACCTCAGCCTCCCAAGTAACTGGGATTACAGGTGCCTGCCACCACTCCCGGCTAACTTTTTGTAGGTTTAGTAGAGACAGGGTTTCACCACGTTGGCCAGGCTCATCTTGAACTCCTGACCTCAAGTGATTCTCCTGCCTCGGCCTCCCAAAGTGCTGGAATTACACGTGTGAGCCACGGCGCCCGGCCCTAGTTGGGTTTTAAGTTGTGAGTTGGCCTAATTTCTTTCTCATCCTCCCTTTTTAATCTCATTCCCTATTTTTTTAAATTCACTTTTTATTTTAGAAAAGTTTTAGGCTGGGTGTGGTGGCTCATACCTATAATCCCAGCACTTTGGGAGGGTGAGGAAGGAGGATTGCTTGAGCCCAGGAGTTTGAGACCAGCCCTGGCAACATAATGAGACCCTACAAAAAAGCAAAAAGTAAAAAAATCAGCTGGGTGCAGTGGTGCACACCTGTAGTCCCAGCTACTCGGGAGGCTGAGGTGGGAGGATCACCAGAGTCCAAGAGTTCTAGGGCTACAGTGAACTCTGAATGCGCCACTGTCCTCCAGCCTTATAAATAGAGCAAGACCCTGTCTCAAAAACAAAAATAAAAATGGAAGTGTTAGATTTATAGGAAAATTGGGAAGATAGTACAGAGAGCTCCCGTATACCCTGCATCCTATACCCTAATTTCCCCTATTACCAACATTTTCCATTAGTATTTGTATTAGTTTGCTAGGTCTGCCAAAATAAAG
>NW_020258027.1:0-17997 GCF_003255815.1 Theropithecus gelada
AGTCTTGGAAGAGTGTAAGTGTCCAGGAAATTATCCATTTCTTCTAGATTTTCTAGTTTATTTGCGTAGAGGTGTTTATAGTATTCTCTGATGGTAGTTTGTATTTCTGTGGGGTCGGTGGTGATATCCCCTTTATCATTTTTTATTGCGTCTATTTGATTCTTCTCTCTTTTCTTCTTTATTAGTCTTGCTAGCGGTCTGTCAATTTTGTTGATCTTTTCAAAAAACCAACTCCTGGATTCATTGATTTTTTTGGAGGGTTTTTGTGTCTCTATCTCCTTCAGTTCTGCTCTGATCTTAGTTATTTCTTGCCTTCTGCTAGCTTTTGAATGTGTTTGCTCTTGCTTCTCTAATTCTTTTAATTGTGATGTTAGAGTGTCAATTTTAGATCTTTCCTGCTTTCTCTTGTGGGCATTTAGTGCTATAAATTTCCCTCTACAAACTGCTTTAAATGTGTCCCAGAGATTCTGGTATGTTGTATCTTTGTTCTCATTGGTTTCAAAGAACATCTTTATTTCTACCTTCATTTCGTTATGTACCCAGTAGTCATTCAGGAGCAGGTCGTTCAGTTTCCATGTAGTTGAGCGGTTTTGATTGAGTTTCTTAGTCCTGAGTTCTAGTTTGATTGCACTGTGGTCTGAGAGACAGTTTGTTATAATTTCTGTTCTTGTACATTTGCTGAGGAGTGCTTTACTTCCAATTATGTGGTCAATTTTGGAATAAGTGTGATGTGGTGCTGAGAAGAATGTATATTCTGTTGATTTGGGGTGGAGAGTTCTGTAGATGTCTATTAGGTCTGCTTGCTGCAGAGATGAGTTCAATTCCTGGATATCCTTGTTAACTTTCTGTCTCGTTGATCTGTCTAATGTTGACAGTGGAGTGTTGAAGTCTCCCATTATTATTGTATGGGAGTCTAAGTCTCTTTGTAAGTCTCTAAGGACTTGCTTTATGAATCTGGGTGCTCCTGTATTGGGTGCATATATATTTAGGATAGTTAGCTCTTCCTATTGAATTGATCCCTTTACCATTATGTAATGGCCTTCTTTGTCTCTTTTGATCTTTGATGGTTTAAAGTCTTTTCGTTATTTTTAAATGTATAAGTAAATTATTGACTATAGTCATCCCATTTTGCTATCAAATACTAGATCTTATGCATTCTTTCTTTTTTTTTTTTAACCTATTAACCATTCCCACCCCCTCCCCTGCCACTACCCTTCAAGCCTCTGCTAATCATCCTTCTATTCTCTGTCTCCTTGAGTTCAGTTGTTTTAATTTTTAGATCCCAGAAATAAGTGAAAACATGCGATGTTTGTCTTTCTGTGCCTGGCTTATTTCACTTAATAGAATGGCCTCTAGTTCCATCCACATTGTTGCAAATAACAGGATCTCAATTCTTTTTTATGGCTAGTTTTCCATTTGTCTTTTTTCTTTATCCATTTGTCTGTTGTACATTTTCTTTATCCATTTGTCTGTTGACAGACATGTAGGTTGCTTCCAAATCTTGGCTGTTGTGAATACTGCTGCAGCAAACATGGGAGTGCAGATATCTCTTTGATATGTTATGATGTAGTTTGTATATTTATCCCCACCCACATCTCATGTTCAATTGTAATAATACCCAGCATTGGAGGTGAGACCTGGTGGGAGGTGATAGGATCATGAGAGTGGATTTCTCATGAATGGTTTAGCATTATCTTCTTGGTGCCATGCTCTCCCCATGTGACGTGACTGCTCCCATTTTGCCTTCTATCATGAGTGAAAGCTTCTGGGGAGTGAGGCCTCCCCAGAAACTGAGCAGATACTGGTGTCATGTTTGTACAGCCTGCAGAACCATGAGCCAATCAAACCTTTTTTCTTTATGAATTACCCAATCTCAGGCATTCTTTGGTGCAAAAGTAACTGTAGTTTTTGCCATTTTAATTGCAAAACTACAATTACTTTTGCGCCAACCTGATAGCAATGCAAGAATGGCCTGGTACATACTGATTTCTTTTCTTTTGAGTATATTCCTAGCAGTGGGATTGTTGGATCGTATGGTAGATCTGTTTTTAGTTTTTTGAGGAACCTCTAAATTGTTCTCCCTAGTGGTTGTACTAATTTACATTCTCACTAATAGTATATGAGGTTTCCCTTTTCTCCACATTCTCACCAGCATTTGTTATTACCTGTCTTTTGGATAAAAGCCATTTTAACTGGAATGAGATGACATCTCATTATAGTTTTGATTTCCATTTCTCTGATGGTCAATGATGTTGAACACTTTTTCATATACATGCTTGCCATTTGTATGTCTTCTTTTGAGAAATATCTATTCAGATCTTTTGCCCATTTTTAAATCAGATTATTTTTTTCCTACAGTTGAGTTCCTTACATATTCTGGTTATTAATCCCTTGTCAGAGGGATAGTTTATAAATATTTTCTCCCACATGGGTGGGGGCACCCACGCCAAGATGGCTGAATAGGAACAGCTCCAGCCTCCAGCTCCCAGCGTGAGCAACACAGAAGACGGGTGATTTCTGCATTTCCAACTGAGTTACCGGGTTCATCTCACTGGGGTGTGTCGGACAGTGGGTGCAGGACAGTGGGTGCAGCCCAACGAGTGACAACTGAAGCAGGGTGTGGCATTGCTGCACCTGGGAAGCACAAGGGGGAAGGGAATTCCCTTTCCTAGCCAAGGGGAGCCGTGACACACAACACCTGAAATCTGAGGTCACTCCCACCCTAATACTGCGCTTTACCAAGGGTCTTAGCAAATGGCGCACTAGGAGGTTATATCCCCCGCCTGGCTCAGGGGGACCCATGCCCACGTGGCCTCCCTCATTGCTAGCACAGCAGTCTGAGATCTAACTGCAAGATGGCAGCGAGGCTGGGGGAGGGGCGTCCGCCATTGCTGAGGCTTAAGTAGGTAAACAAGCCGGACAGGAAGCTCGAACTGGGTGGAGCCCACCGCAGCTCAAGGCGGCTGGCCTGCCTCTGTAAACTCCACCTCTGGAGACAGGGCATAGCCAAACAAAAGGCAGCAGAAACCTCTGCAGATGTAAATGTCCCTGTCTGACAGCTTTGAAGAGAGTAGTGGTTTTCCCAGCATGAAGTTTGAGATCTGAGAACAGACAGACTATCTGCTCAAGTGGGTCCCTGATCCCTGAATAGCCTAACTGGGAGACATTCCACACTAGGGGCAGACTGACACTTCACACCTCACACGGCCAGGTATACCTGTGAGATGAAGCTTCCAGAGGAATGATCAGACAGCAATATTTGCTGTTCAGCAATATTTACTCTTCTGCAGCCTCTGCTGCTGATACCCAGGCAAACAGGGTCTGGAGTGGACCTCGAGCAAACTCCAACAGACCTGCAGCTGAGGGTCCTGACTGTTAGAAGGAAAAATAAACAGAAAGGACATCCACACCAAAATCCCATGTGTATGTCACCATCGTCAAAGACCAAAGGTAGATAAAACCACAAAGATGGGGAAAAAGCAGTACAGAAAAGCTGGAAATTCTAAAAATCAGAGCCTCTCCCCCTCCAAAGGAGCGCAGCTTCTTGCCAGCAATGGAACAAAGCTGGACGGAGAATGACTTTGACGAGTTGAGAGAAGAAGACTTCAGACAAACTTCTCTGAGCTAAAGGAGGAACTACGTAACCTGTGCAAAGAAACTAAAAATCTTGAAAAAAGAATGGATGAATGAATAACTAGAATAATCAATACAGAGAAGACCTTAAAAGAACAGACAGAGATGAAAACCATAACACGAGAACTACGTGACAAATGCACAAGCTTCAGTAACCAACTCGATCAACTGGAAGAAAGAGTATAAGTGATTGAAGATCAAATGAATGAAATGAAGCAAGAAGAGAAGTGTAGAGAAAAAAGAGTAAAAAGAAATGAACAAAGCCTCTAAGAAATATGAGATTATGTGAAAAGACCAAATCTACATCTGACGGGTGTGCCTGAAAGTGACGGGGAAAATGGAAGCAAGTTGGAAAACACTCTGCAGGATATCATCCAGAAGAACTTCCCAAACCTAGTAAGGCAGGCCAACATCCAAATTCAGGAAATACAGGGAACGCCACAAAGATATTCCTCGAGAAGAGCAACTCCAAGACACATAATTGTCAGATTCACCAAAGCTGAAAAGAAGGAAAAAATGTTAAGGACAGCCAGAAAGAAACATCAGGTTACACACAAAGGGAAGCCCATCAGACTAACAGCAGATCTCTCAGCAGAAACTCTCCAAGCCAGAAGAAAGTGGGAGCCAATATTCAACATTCTTAAAGAAAAGAATTTTCAACCCAGCATTTCATATTCAGCCAAACTAAGTTGCATAAATGAAGGAGAAATAAAATCCTTTACAGACAAGCAAATGCTGAGAGATTTTGTCACCACCAGACCTACCCTACAAGAGCTCCTGAAGGAAGCACTAAACATGGAAAGGAACAACCAGTACCAGCCACTGCAAAAACATGCCAAAACATAACAACCATCGATGCTAGGAAGAAACTGCATCAACTAACGAGCAAAATAACCAGCTAACATCATAATGACAGGATCAAGTTCACACATAACAATATTAACCGTAAATGTAAATGGCCTAAATGGTCCAATTAAAAGACACAGACTGGCAAATTGGATAAAGAGTCAAGACCCATCAATTTGCTGTATCCAGGAGACCCATCTCACGTGCAGAGACACATTTTTTTTTTTTTGGAGACAGAGTCTCACTCTGTTGCCCAGGCTGGAGTGCAGTGGTGCAACCTCTGCTCACTGCAAGCTCCGCCTCCCGGGTTCACGCCATTCTCCTGCCTCAGCCTCCTGAGTAGCTGTGACTACAGGCACCCGCCAACATACCTGGCTAATTTTTTGTATTTTTAGTAGAGACGGGGTTTCACTGTGTTAGTCAGGATGGTTTCGATGTCCAGACCTTGTGATCCACCCACCTCAGCCTCCCAAAGTGCTGGGATTACAGGCGTGAGCCACTGCCCCGGCCCGAAGATTATCATTTTTAAAGCATCAGGGACACTTCCTACCTCCTCAGGTTGTTGCACTGTGGCTGCATAATTTAATGTAAAGTGAATACTCAGAATATCAGACCCAAAAATAAAGACAGTGAAGTAAAAATAATTTTTGACTTATACTTGGTTTTCTTTGATCTTAATTATAATAATAACAAGTTCAATAAATAAATGAATTACTTGAAGCAGTGGCTTAAGATACTCATAGAAGATGCCATTTGTTAACAAAGTGACAAAAAGTTCCAAATGTTGTATAAGTTTGGTGTTTGTAATTGGAGAATTTGTTGACTGTCCTTTTTAGTTTGTCATTTAGTTAGGATTTACTGAGCTGATTAACCAAATTTTACTAATAATTTAGGAATCTTAAGGGAAATTTTTTTACTCAAATATCTGCTGAAGTAGAAGTATAATAAATTATGTTGAAGGTTACCTTTGGATTTATACTTCATTCAGAAGTCTTTAGTTTCTATGGGTAAGTGAGAATCATGTAATTTTGTGTAGTTGATATGGAAGGTTACAAAGGTAATTTAGGCTGGGCACAGTGGCTTATGCCTGTAATCCCTTTAGGAGGCAGGGGTGGATCACTTGAGCTCAGTTTGAGAGCAGCCTGGGTAACATGGCAAAATCCTGTCTCTTAAAAAATACAAAAATTGGCCGGGCGCGGTGGCTCAAGCCTGTAATCCCAGCACTTTGGGAGGCCGAGGCGGGTGGATTACGAGGTCAGGAGATCGAGACCATCCTGGCTAACATGGTGAAACCCCGTCTCTACTAAAAATACAAAAAACTAGCCGGGCGTGGTGGCGGGCGCCTGTAGTCCCAGCTACCCGGAGGCTGAGGCAGGAGAATGGCGTGAACCTGGGAGGCGGAGCTTGCAGTGAGCCGAGATTGCGCCACTGCACTCCAGCCTCGGTGACACAGCGCGAGACTCCGTCTCAAAAAACAAACAAACAAACAAAAAAACAACAACAAAAATACAAAAATTAGCAGGTTGTGGTAGTGTGTGCCCGTGGTCCCAGCTCCTAGGGAGACTGAGGTGGGACAATTACCTGAGCCTGGGAAGTTGAGGCTGCAGTGAGCTGTGATTGCACTACTGTACTCCAGCCTGGCAGTTGAAGTGAGACCCTGTCTCAAAAAAAAAAAAAAAAAAAAAAGATAATTTAAAGTAAAAATTAAGAAGGCTTGTAGCATCCTGGTAATATAAACATTTTATTTTGATTATTTTCAAATTTTTAAAAAAGTTAATTGATAGTGACTTTATTTTTTATGAATTGTTTATTTTTAAAATACTGGACAAGTATATTTTTATGGGAAGTAGATTGAAGTAAATCAGAGGCAAGGATGAGAGGATGAGAACTGCATTTAATGTGTCTGAAGGGTTAAAGTCAGAGTATGTGTTAGAGAAGAGGAAGTAGGAAATAAAGGATGGTTGGAAGACTGGCTGTTGGTGAGACTGGGTGCTTTTGAGAGACTGTGAAAATGGTATTTTCTTCAGGAAACACAGGAACCCTTATATCCTGCCCTTGATTAATATTCTTTTCCTCAAATTTCCTGAAGGGGAATGTAAGTACAGTTCACGAATCAGCAAAGCCAAATAACATTTTATTTCTACCGAGATGTTGATTGCAAATGGTAGTGCAAGTTGGACTTGTTGAGCACCCCCCATTTGCTTAGATTAGCTCCAGTCTGCATCTCAGACTTGACGTCAACTCTCCAGTGAGATGAAAAATCCTTTTCATTTGGGCAGATGGAAATGGCACCGAAGAGAGTGCCCCCTGCTTGTAGAAAATATGGCCTTTTTTATCCTGAGGCTTTATCAGGTAGGATGGGAGAAAAGGAGAAACACAGGGGGGTAGGGGGGAGAAAGAGAGATGTAAATCTCAATTCTAAGCTACCAGGAAAAAAGAAACAGAAGAAAGGCCCCATGCTTGTATACTTGATCTTTCAACCCGGCATTGTGATACCACTCATAAAAACTGTAGCCAATAAGATGTCCATAAAATTGACTAACATGACCAGTACTCCTCATTCTAGGAGAGGAAGGAGGTTTGCTATTCTGGGTAGTGTGAAGTGGGGAGATTTGAGGTAAGAGTCCATTCGTCCCTACCTAGATGTCAACAGTTGGGATAAAATGAATTATAGAGGCGCTTGAGTACCAAACAGGAATTTAAACTTATTTTTTCCCCCAATTCTTACTGTGTTGAATGTGAAATTTGCCTTTTCATTTTAGGAATTGGAGAATGATGCAGCTTTTCAGCAAGCTGTGAGGACTAGTCATGGCAGAAGACCTCCAGTAAGTGAAAAAACATTTTTTTTTTTATTGTGGTAAAAAACACATAACATGAAATTTACCAAATTAACCATTTTTACCTGTATATTCCTGTAGTGTTAAAGATTATAACCATCATTAGGTTTAGATGGTAGTGAAAGAGATCTTCAGAAGTTTTTCATCTTGTATATCTGAAACTCTGTATCTATTAAACAAAAACTTCCCATTTTCTCCTACTTCCAAAGCCCCTGTAACTACCATTCTACTTTCTATTTCTATGAATTTGACTAATTTAGATACCTTACATAAGTGGAGTCTCAGAGTATTTGTCTTTTTGTGACTGGCTTATTCACTTAGTATAATGTCCTTAAGGTTCATCAGTGTTGTAGCATGTGACAGAAACTCCTTCCTTTTTAAGTCTGAATGGTATTCCATTGTATGTTTATACCACATTTTGTTCATTCATCTGTCAATGAACACTTGTCCATTTTTGTTATTCAGTTGTAGGAGTTCTCTATATATTCTGGATATTAATGTCTTATCAGATGTACGATTTGCAAATATTTTCTTTCATTTTGTAGATTGCTTTTAACACTGATGTGTCCTTTGATACACCAAAGTTTTTTAGTTTGATATAGTGCCAGTTGTCCATCTTTACTTTTGTTGCTTGTGCTTTTGGTGTCATATTCAAGAGATCATTGCCAAGAATAATGTCATGAGGCTTTTCCCCTATGTTTTCTTCTAGCATTTTTGTAGTGTTAGGTCTTACATTTAGATCTTTAACCCATTTTGTGTTAATTTTTATATATGGTATAAGATAAAGATCCAACTTCATTCTTTTGCATATGGATATTTAGTTCTCCCAACACTATTTGCTGTGCAGACTGTCCCTTCCCTATTGAATGGTCTTGGCACCATCGTTGAAGATCATTTGACCATATATGTAAGGGTTTGTTTCTGGGCTTTCTATGCTGCTCTATTGATCTATTTATCTGTCTTTATGCCAGTAACCACACTGTTTTGATTACTGTAGCTTTGTAATATGTTTTAAAATCAGGAAATATAAACCTTCAAACTTTGTTCTTTTTTTTCACAATTGTTTTAGCTACTTGGGGTCCCTTGGTATTCCATATTAATTTTAGGATGAATCTCTATTTCTGTAAAAAAAAGTCATTGGGATGATAAGGATTTGATAAGATATTGAATTAACTGGGTTGTATGGACATCTTAACAATATTAAGTCTTTCAGTCTATGAACCCATGAACACAGGATGCCTTTCCATTTGTTTATATGTTCTTTAATTCATCAATGTTTTGTAGTTTTTAGTGTATCTAGTAAGTGAATTTTAAAGTATTTGAGATCAAAGGATTTCTTATGTTATTGAAAATGTAAACATTTTTATTAGGCATCAGAATATTGTTTACCTAAAACATTCATTGTTTTAAAAATATTTGCTTTTCTAATTTTTAAAGTAGCATAAATATTGATCCTTCAAAACATTGGGGCTTAATTTACAGATTACCCTTCCTTGTATTAATATTAATTAATACTCTATGAATTAATTTTCTACCAGTACATGAATTGCTAGAGTAGTTTTTTTCAGTATTAGTATTAAGGTTTTTGTATATGTCGTACAAAGCATAGACATCTGCCTTTCACAGTGCATGAAATCTGCCAAGCTTTGTAGTTGAAAATAAACAAGGTTGACACTAAGTAGTGAAGCAGAAAAAGTTATATCCCTAATGTTCTATGTCTAATATTCCTTTTTTGAATGCTGCTCCTCCCTATCCATCTAATACTATATAGCAGTGGCTTTCAGCTGGGGGCACTTGTGCCCCCCCACCAGGGACGTTTGGCAATGCTTAGAGAGATGTTTTAGGTTGTCACAACTTGAGTGGGTGCTCCTGGCACCTAGTGGGTAGCAGCCAGAGATGCTGCTAACCATTCTACAATGCATAGGCCAGCCCCTGGTAATAAAGAGATATCCAGCCCAAACTCCTCTGCTTTAGATGAAGTGTCCTTCTGCTATTATCTTCCCTCACTTTGTCACGTTCTCCCTTCCTCCCTGTCCTACGTACTTATTTAGCAAAAATAAATCGTTGTGAATACCTCGCCCATCTCATATAGGGTAAATGCATTTAGTGTGGTTCCTTGCAATGACTTTGGCTAAACCACTGCACAGGTAGAGGACACAGTCAGTCCTCCATAAGACTACTCCCACTTCTGACACCAACTGCAAGTTCATGGTTCCCAGAACCATCCTCAGGCTTGATAATTCTCTGGAAAGACTCAACGAACTCACTGAAATCTCCTATACTTACAGTTTAATCATGGGAAGGATACAAATTAAAATCCACCAAGGGAAGAGATGCATAGAGCAGGGCCTAGGAGTGGTCCAAACAGAGAGCTTCCGATTATCCTCTCCCTGTGGAGCAAGACATGGCAGTGCCTTTTCCTAACCACAGTGTGACAGTACTTGAAGAGTATTGCCAACCGGGGAATCCTACCCTAGACTTTGGCATTCAGATTTTTTACTAAGGCTTGATCACAAACCGCCCACCAGGCCAACCTTTAGTCTCTAGCCCCGGAGGTTCGGGCTAATAACTCCAGAAGCTGATGTGTCCCAAAGCTCCCATTGTGAATCACATTGATAGACTGACCAGTGGCCAAAGCCAGGGCAAACAAAGACACTCCTGTCAGGCAGAGCATTTCAGGGGTGTAGAAATCATCTCTTAGGAGCCAACAAAAAAGGCCACACCTCTCTTTGAGTAAAGTTAATTCTTCACTACACATTCTAAAAACCATATTTTATTTATTTATTTAATTTTTTTACAACTCATTTTTTAATTTTGAAGTTACCTTCATTATGGGAAGAAAAACCATAGGCTCTGGGTCTTTCCACTAGGCTAGTGATTAGACTGTAAGCTTTTCAAAGAGGCAGATTATCTTATTCATCATTCTTTTCCTTGTCTACTTAAGTGTTCCATACATCTTTATTGACTAACTTAGTAAATCAGTGAACTTTGTCTTCAATTAAGTGATTTCAGGGATCACATAGCAGGTGATAATTTTGCCAGGTGGCCCTTCCAAAGATCTTTAGAAATTACTTTGGAGATACTTATTTTATAGATGAGGAAACTGAAGCCTAGAAAAGCCAAGGTCTCACAGCTGTCTGTAACTGGGATAGAGTGTGGGTCATTTAATCTTCTGTTGAGTGATATTTTCATCACATCCTACTTACTATATTAAATGGGAAAAAGTTTTACGCTTTTCATATGAAAAATCTTACAGGTTCACTAAAGAGGACAAAATTCTAGGTTGCTCCTAAGGAGCTTACAATCTTCAGAAGGAAAATTAAATGGACACACTTAGATATTACAAGGCATGAAGTAATAAATTATAATAAAAGAGTAAAAATTGCTATGAAATTTCAAAGAGAGGTCATTTGCCACTAGTTGGGAAAATCAGAAGAGGTTGCTTAGAAGATAAATTAAGAGTTGATTATTACGGGATATGTAGAACTGAGATTGACCTTGAGATACAGGAGGAAAGGGCATTGCAGGTAAGAGTACAAGGTGAATGAGGGAAGCGAGTGTAGGAGCTGCCCAATGCTGACAACAAAACTCAAAAACGAGATTTAGTCGTTAGGTAGTAGTTAAAAAAATAATGGTCTTCCCCTCAGTTTGTTCTCATGGAAGAAGTTGCGGAGACCCATATGCTTCCTTTTCAGTTTTTTCTAAGACCTGGAGCCAACCTTATCAAGCATGAGTTTAAGCCCTGAAACATGTATACAATTAAAATACCTTTCGATGTCTAAAGTTCACCTAACAACTTTATATCTTATCACCTGTAATTCAGGCATTTGTTTTCCTACAGAATTAACATATATGTATGTTTTTTACCATATTTTGCCTCTAATTACATTATCATATGATTCAGTTCAGAATATTTTCTAATTTCCATGGGTATTTCTTCTTTGACCTGTAGGTTTTTTAGAAGTATATTTCTTAATTTCCGAACATATTAAATTTTTCTAGTTATCTCTGTGTTACTGATTTCTAGTTTTATTTTTAGATAGGGAATATAATCTGTATGCTTTCAATGTTTTGAAATTTGTTAATGTCCCAAATGCATTCTTAAAGAATATATGTTCCACGATGGGTACAGTGTAATATGTCAATTGGGTAAAGTGTGTTAATGGTTTTGTTCAGATGTTCAATATTTTTACTGTTTTTTTGTTTGCCTACTGTAGTTGTTGTCTTTGTTTTCTTTTCTTTTCTTTTTTCTTTTTCCTTTCCTTCTTTTCTTTTCTTTTTTCTTTTCGTTTCGTTTCTTTTCTTTTCTTTCACCAAGTGTCACTCTCTTTCCCAGGCTGGAGTGCAGCGGTGTGATGTTGGCTCACTGCAACCTCCACTTCCTGGGTTCAAGCAATTCTCGTGCCTCAGCCTCCTGAGTAGCTGAGACTACAGGCTTGAGCCACCTCACCTGGCTCATTTTTATATTTTTAGTAAAGACAGGGTTTCACCATGTTAGTCAGGTTGGTCTCGAATTCCTGACCTCAGGTGATCCACCCACCTCAGTCTCCCAAAGTGCTGGGATTACAGGCGCGAGCCACTGCGCCTGGCCTACTGATTCTATTTTTAATGAGAAAGTGTGATCAATTCTTGCACTGTGGTTGTGGGTTTGTATTTTTTTAGGTTTTTGCTTTATATATGTGGAGCAAAGATATTTAGATTGCTATATTTTCATAGTAACTGAGCCTTTTATTGTTATGAAGTATGCCTCTATCTCTAGTAATGCCTTTTGTCTGTTTGTAAGATATTAATATGTTGTTATAGCTATATAAGCTCTTTGTCTAGCATTTTTATTGTATATCTTTCCTGTCTTTTTACTTCCAACTTTTCCATATCAATTTATTTAAAATGTAATTCTTATTAGCAGCATGTGATTGGTTTTTGTTTTTTTAATAGTCTGACAATCTTATTTTAGTTAAGTATTTATTCCACTTACATTTAATGAAGTTACTGATTTACTTTAACATTTGCTATGTCACTGTTTGCTTTTGTTTTTTCCTGGCTCTTGTATATTTCATTTTCTCTCCTTACTTGCTTTCTTTTTTGCTTGTTTTTTATTATGCCATTTCCTTTTTCTGTTATCTTAGTAGTTTACATTCTCTGACTATTCTTTTAGTGCTTCCCTAAATATTATGATACTCATCTTTAACTTTTTAAAGTCTAGTATAAATTAATAGTTTCACTACTGCCTGGACAGTGCCAGGATTTTACATTATTTTTATTTTTTCAGTTCTAGAATTTCTATGTACTCCTTTTTTATAGTTTTTAGTTCATTTTCAGTTGCTGATATTACTAATCTTTTAATTCATTGATCATGTTAAGCATAGTTATGTTAAAGTCTATGTCTGATATTTCCATTATATGTATCCACTTCTGAGTTTCTTTCTATTCTTTTGTTTATCTTGGCTTTTGGTTAGGTAGTCTTGCCTCTTATATGTCTAGTTGGTTTTAATTGTGAGACATTATAAATGAAAAATTTTAGAGATACTTTATGGCTCTGTGTCTGCACTACTCAGTATGAGAGGCAATAGCCACATGAAACTATTTACATTTAAATTATTTAAAACTAAAATAAATTCTCATTGTACTGCTTACATTTCATATGTTCATCAGCCTTGTGTGGCCAATGGGTGTCTTATCAGAAAGGGCAGCTATAGAACTTTTCCATCACTACAGAAAGTTTATTGGATAGAACAGTGCTAGAGGATCTTTCACTGGAGAGAATTTACTTTTACTTATGGTACTAGCAGCAGTAGAAATCCGTGATCACCTTAATCCAGTCGGGTTTGAGATGATTCTGAATTGGATGTCAACTCTTATGAGGGCTAGTATACTATTATTTACCTTTTAGTCTTAGGGTGTAGCCTTTTGAGATCACAGTCTAAAGTCCAGAGGATTACCAGGTCTGTGTTATTGGCAGGCCCTCATCTCCAGTATTTATCCCCTCAGGCTGTGAGTCTCAAAAGCTTTGCCCAGTGTCTCAGATTTGCCATTGGAATTAACAGATGCCTCTAGAAGGAAAGCAAGCCTAAATGCAGGCTCACCTCTCTAGCCTTCCCGTCTCTTCTTTATTTTCAGACCTTGTAATTCTTCACTGTCTTGATGGTTCTCTAATATATTCACACATTAAAAAAAAAATTTTGACCCCATGTATATTTTTTAATAGTTCTTAGTGAGAAGGTTTTAAAAAACAGTCCATCATAGCCAAAAGTAGAATTCCTCCGTGAGTGATATTTAATAAATATTTCTAACAATTCTGCTTAACAACTAACATTTTTAGTATACTTTCACTGATGTGCTCCTATTTGATTCTGACTACAATTTTGTGATCCGTATACTTTGTATTCTTATTTAAAAGATGAGAAAACTGTAGGTTCAAAGAGATTAAATAAAGGTAGTTGTTATAGAGATAGCTGAGATTCAAACTCAAGTTCTCAGACCCCAGATCTTGTGTCTACTGTTTGGCCTAGTGGCTAGCAGTAGTAATTATGCAGTAAAGTGTTTAATTCGTGATGGTTGCAAGCATGAAAACAAATCTTTCTTACTGGCACCTCAGATCATTCAAAAGTCCACTTTCTCTTTTAAAATGAATTCCAGAATGAGTCTCCTTCCCATATACTTAAAATACCTGAGCTCCCTAATATTTAAGATAATTTAAAATAAATCATTCTAAGTATTATAGAAATATTTCTTTATTGTTGAGTCTATATTTTCTATTTCTTTTCCAGTTTTCTATTATATAGCTCAGTCTGAATCCTGTTAACTATGTTCTTTTTCCTCCCCAAGATAACTGCTAAAATATCAAGCACGGCAGTTACTAGACCTATAGCTACTGGATATGGGGTAGGTTTTTGTAAGCTGAAAATATTAAGATGCTTTTTCTCATACGATAGTTCACTTTAGGCAGTTCTGAATAATTTTATTATATTTTAGGTCATAACCCAGATATATTTTCCATTTTGGATACTTATGAACATTATCCAAGTCTAGTTTGATTAATAAATTTGAATATTCTAGTCATTTTGATTTGTAAGTATTGGAAAATATTTTATTACCTTTTTCCATTTGTAAACCCTGTGTTCGTTGACTTCCTTTCATTTTCTACATGATACAACCAAGTCTCGTGTATTCCATTCATGTATTTTATGTGAAGTTAAATTTTATATAAATGTAATAGTGTGTATAATTGGGAAACATTTACTAATCAACAAATATAAAATTTAAGAAAAGTGTTTCAGAAGTGTATATTTGGGTCTTATATTAGAAGCCTTTGGAGGAAAGATATATCAAACTCTAAGTAATAAGCTTTTTAATCTTGCCCAAATTACCTGTAACTTGGATGTTTTAGTTTATATGAAATAACAGAGGAATGAGAAAAATGGAAAAATTAGGTGGAATAGCTTTTCTTAGTCAAAAAAATGTCTTCAGAACCTAGAGGTCCAGGGCACTTGCTTTCATAATGTTCCTTTATATGAGTGAAGAAAGTAGCCTTCTACGTAATATAACTGTGTGTCATATGAAACATGCTTTTATTAGTTAGCCTGAGTGTATATTACTCATAAATTTGATTTTTGGGGGTGTTTCAGAATAAGAGCAAACTTTTTCCATGAAGGGCTAGATATTTTAGGATTTGCAGATCATATGGTCTCTGTTGCTGCTATCCAACTCTGCATTTGTATAGCAAAAGCAGCCATGGGCAGTGTGCAAAGGAATGGGGCATTGCTGTGTTCCAGTAAAACTTTATTTACAAAGGCTATGTGTTGTAGTTTGCTGCTCCCTGTTTTAGAGTTTTACCCTATACCCTCAGGAGGTAAAAGCAATAAATTACGTTTGTTTATTTGCCAATAGAATGAAGAAAACTTCTATAACTTGGTTTAAAAATTTAAGGTAGATATTTTTAGGAATCTTTTTAACTTAACTTTTCTGTTTACTAGTCCAAGACATCTCTGGCATCATCAATAGGAAGACCAATGACAGGGGCTATTCAGGTATCTCTGTTTGCATGCTTGTTCATTTTGTGCCTTTTTTGTGACTTGGAATTTACTACCAAAGTTTTTTTACTCTATTATGTTATTTTAAAATGTTAAGATATTACTTACATAGTGACCCAGATTCTTTAAATTGTGGGCTAAAGTCTAGACTGTTGTAAATCTTGGAAGGTAAGGTCTCTTTAGATTTATTTACTCAGGTATCAAATGGATCCCCATTGGGGAGTGGGCATAGAACTGATCATTGCTTATATGGTGTATTCTGGGGCCCGTTTTTCCTGTGCTACCATTTACAACAATTTCTGTGGTTTCTCTCATAGGCATGTAAGAAACCAACCAAAAGTAAGAGAGTAGCTGGCTAACAAGCTGATTAATTTTTTTTTTAGAACTATAGGCCAGTTAGATCCAAGAATTAAAATTCTAAAGGGGAGAGAGGACAGGATTGATACATGAGGAGGTAGAAGTAAGGAGTAAATGTATAGTGATTAAAAGTTAGCATTTTAAAAATGGGTCTATATTAAGCTGTGTGTAATGTGCAGAACTGTACATAGGAGATCTTATTTAAGAATGAATGATTCCCATTCTCTTTAAAGGATGGAGTTACTAGACCCATGACAGCAGTGAGAGCAGCTGGTTTTACCAAAGCAGCTTTGAGAGGTTTGTTACACTATCTCTACTAATAATCTTTTTTGGATCTTTTAATCTTTTATCATTTTGTGATATAAATATTAATGCCATTTTAAATAAAATCTAATGATGCCATTGATTATAAGATGCACCGATATTTTAGGTACCATTAAGAAAGGAAAGGGATAATGAAAACCTTTTACATATCTGTTGGGGTGGTAATTAAACCATGGTGTAATTTGTCAAAATGTATTGAAATAATATGTAGAAAGTTAAATGATAATTTTAAAATAAAATTATAACAAAAATTAATGTTTAGTATGCCAATAAGGAAAATTAAAAAGCCAATACCAGGTTATAAGACATGTGACTGATAATTTAGAGTTGATAATAGGGATAGATCACTGTGGAAGAGAAAGTTAATGCTGAGAATATCTTATTTTTGTTTTTAAGTTTAATACATGTGTTATTTACATAGCTTTACGTATGTTAAAAATCTTACCAATTTCCCAGTATGTTTATATAGATACAATGTTATGTCCATTTAATAAATAGGTAATTGAAACCATTTAATAAAGAGGTAAATGAAATATCTTATGCAGAGTTTTATATTTTCATATTTTTTTCAATTTTACTGGGTTACAAATAGAATATTAACTCTTGAATTGTGTCTCAGGCTCTGCATTTGACCCTCTTGGTCAGTCAAGGGGCCCTGCTCCCCCTTTGGAAGCCAAGAAAAAAGATAGGTATGTAAGTCCTTATGTTGTTGTTTGTTGTGGTTGCTGCATATTTTTAATTTTTATTTTCCAAATACATAATTTTTTTTTTTTTTTTTGAGATAATGTCTCACTCTGTTGCCCAGGCTGGAGTTGCAGTGATGCGATCTTGGCTCACTGCAAACTTCACCTCCCAGGTTCAAGTGATTCTCCTGCCTCAGCCTCCTGAGTAGCTGGGATTACAGGTACCCACGACTATGTCCAGATAATTTTTGTATTTTTGGTAGAGATGAGGTTTTGCCATGTTGACCAGGCTGGTCTCAAACTCCCAATCTCAAATGATCTGCCGACCTCAGCCTCCCAAAGTGTTGGCCTTACAGGCGTGAACCACCGCACCAGCCCAAATACGTAATTCTTAGAAAGTTTGTGTCAGCAGAGTAGTAAACAAAAAACCATCCCTAGTTGCCAGAACTAACAAAATTAAGAATAGCCATATGTATTCTGTGCAATTTTATTGTGATATTATTTGACTTGAAGATATGGTCTGATTTTTTATCAGGGCCAGTATTGAGTCTCTTGACAGCCAAATGGGGTTGTAAATGTTATAAAATAGGATTATTTTGAGAGGACATTTCAAGGGAAAAAATTAAGAGAACACATGAAATTAATTTGTCATATTATTGAAAAATTTAATTTTTTATAGAACAAACTTAATTTTGTGCTAGCAGCTAGACAGTAGCCAAAAAGGTATGATATACATTTAATTATGTACATCTGCTGGTATCTAAGAACCTTAATGTATACATTTTACAAATAGTAATAAAAGCTAACATTAACTGAGTCCTTGCTGTGTGCCAGGCACCTTTCCAAGTACCTTCCCTATGAAAACAGAGCTCTTACTCTCACTAGTTCATAAAGAGGGGAACTGAAGCCCAACTGTCTTAACTTTCTAAGGCTAATAAGTGGCAAGGCTGAGATTCAAACCCAGTTTTTCTAGTTCCAGAGCACAAGCTGGAACTAGAAATTAATCACTATACTGTTTTGCTTCTATAGAATATATCTTTTTAAACTGTAATTCTTTTTTTTGTTTCTTTATTTTTAATTTAAATTGTAATTCTTAAACCCAATATTTAGGCTTTTGTGTAAATTACATAATTTCCATTTTTGACTAACAAGGAACCTCTATAGAAAATCACTTTATCTTCATTAATGACAGCATATTTGCTAATAAAAGCATTTTTTATTTAAATATTTTGTCATTTATGGTCCTTTCAGCTGCTAATAACAGAAAACATGTTTTTTTTTTTTTTT
>NW_020258028.1:0-43758 GCF_003255815.1 Theropithecus gelada
GACCCTCAAAAATAGCGTTCAACGTGAAAGCAACCAGACACAAAAGATCACCTATTACGCCTGTAATATCAGCACGTTGGGACGCTGAGGTGGGTGGATCACCTGAGGCCAGGAGCTCACGACCAGCCTGGCCAACATGTCCCTACTAAAAGTACAAGAAAATGTACCAGGCGTGGTAGCACATGCCTGTGATCCCAGCTACTTGGGAGCTGAGTCAGGAGAATCTCTTGAAACCGGAAGGTGGATTTGCAGTGAACCAAAATCGCGCCACAGCACTCCAGCCTGGGAGACAGAGCAAGGCTTAGTTTCAAAAAAAAAAAAACGTCAAATATTGTATGATTCTGTTCATAGGAAATAATCAGAATCCGTAAGGCCATAGAGACAAAAACCAGATTGTCAGGGGCTGAGATGAAAAGGAGAATGGGGAATGGGGAGTGACAGCTTGACAGGTATGGGTTTTGTTGGGGGAAAGATAATGAAAACATTTGTAACTAGGTGAATCACCTGACATCAGGAGTTCGAGACCACCTAAAAATACAAAACTTAGCCGGGCATGGTAGGGGGTGCCTGTGATCCCAGCTACTCCAGAGGCTGAGGCAGGAGAATCTCTTGAACCCAGGATGTGGAGGTTGCAGTGAGCTGAGATGGCGCCACTGAACTCCAGCCTGGGTGACAGAGTGAGATTCTGTCAGAAAAAAAGAAAATGTTTGGAACTAGACGGTGGTGGTTGTACAGCTTTGTGAATGAACCACATGCCACTAAATTGTACACTTTAAAATGGCTAATTTTATGTTATGTGAATTTCATCTTAATTTTTAAAATTATATATATATGGCCAGGCACGGTGACTCACACTGTAATCCCAACACTCTGGTAGGCCAAGGCGAGTGAACCACTCGAGTTCAGGAGTTCGAGACGAGCCTGGCCAACACGGTGAAACCCCGTCTCTACTAAAAATACAAAAATTAGCCAAGCTTGGTAGTGCACACCTGTAATCCCAGCTACTAGGGAGGCTGAGGCAGGAGAATTGCTTGAACCCCGTGAGTGGAGGTTTCAGTGAGCTGAGATCGCATCAATGCACTCCAGCCTGGGCGACAGAGTGAGACTCCATCTAAAAATATATTTATAATTATATATATATATATAATTTTGTATATTATAATTTTCAATAATCTCACTTCTCCACTCACTTGCAATGTGACCTCAGACAACTGGTACCATGGAGGGGAAGGAAGCTGGCTTGCTGCAGGTCTCTCAGAGGCAGGAAGTTGCGGGGAGTCAGAGCCACTGTCTACAGAAGTGGGGACAATGAATGATCCTGGAATCCTTTGACCCCCTTCCCTCAGCCCCTTCAGCGGGGCAGGAAGCGGATCTGGTACTTTGGGGGTATTTTGCCCACACCACTCTCCTGGGGTGTCAGGTCGATGTCTTCAGGAGCCACAGGGCTGGCCACGGAGAAGTTCTGAAGGATGGTGGTGAAGAAGAGGAACAATTCATTGCGGGCGATGCCTTCACCAAGGCAAATCCGCCTCCCTGTGGACACAGAAGGTCACCAGCGTGGGCACAGGGCAGGTGCATACTCTTTGCCCTGATATGTCCCTAAGTCCAACGTATGTCCATTGCAACAGATTTGCATAAGACTGGCCTTTAACCTGCAATTCAGGGTGGACTTTTAGGAAGCTGCTTGAAACCAGGTGCAAATCTTTGAGTGGATGTGCCATGTTCATTTCTCACTCACTCACTCTCTCTCTCCTTTTTTTTTTTTTTTTTTTTTTTTTGAGATGGAGTCTCTTTCGGTCACCCAGGCTGGATCACAGTGGCACCATCTCGGCTCACTGCAACCTCCGTCTCCCACAGGGTTCAAAGGATTCCCATGCCTCAGCCTCCCAAGAAGCTGGGATTACAGGAACCTGCCACCATGCCTGGCGAATTTCTTATATTTGTAGTAGACATGGGGTTTCACCATGTTGGTAAGGCTGGTCTCAAACTCCTGACCTCAGGTGATCCACCAGCCTTGGCCTCCCAAAGTGCTGGGATTACAGGCATGAGCCACTGTGCCCAGTGCCATGTTCATTTTTCTAGTAGAGAGTTGGTACCTTCTGTTACAGTTCCAAAGGGTTTTGTGACCTCCACAGAGTATAATGACCTGCTTCCGGTTGTGTGTGTGTGTGTGTGCACCTCTACATGTGTGAGTGTGAGCGTATTTATGACAACATTCTTAGTGTTCTTCACTTGTCATACGGGGAGAATGGCACCCCTCTCAAAGAGTTCTTGTGAGGTTAAAGGAGACAACTGACAAAATTCTTAGGATAGCGCTTGGCTTGTACTAAGGAGCCTTAAGGTTTGGTTATCGCCTTGTGTTTGTTTCTGGGGGTATGTGTGGGGTATGTGTTTCTGGCCATGTGTCTCTAGGCTGTCTTCTGGTCTCAACCTGAGATCCACAGGCTTCAAGAGCTCATGGGGGAAGAAATCCAAATTGTATATAAATTGTGAATGGGACTCATGCATATGAAACAGGGAGGGTCTATGGCTTCCACTGATTCTCAGAGGTGCAAGGAACCCCCAGTAGGTTCTAAACTACAGACTTGGAGAAAAATGAGAACAAAGGGAGCTGGGAAAAGCTGAGGCAAAGACAAAGGGAGCCTTTCCCTTTACTTCAGTGTTTCGTAATCTGCAAACCTTGGAAAGGCCATGTCAAGTGTGAGTTTTCAGGTATTCCCTACACCTGTCAAGTTGTTGGACAAGTGTGTCTATGTGGAGGCGTCTGGAAAAGGGTCCACGTCCCTTTGGCACATCCAGAAGGTGGGCGACATGAGCTTAGAAACAGGCAGGTCTCTGGCCTTGTTCTTCTATAACTATTTGTGTGACCTAACGTTTTCCACAACAGCCTGATGCTTGTTATCTCCCTCCCATCACGCTCTCCCCATCTCTGGGGCCGTCTGTTTGGACACCTTTTGGAATTTCTTTGGCTGCAGCACCTTTTTGGCTTGGGTTATACCTTTCTTTCTGCTCCTGGCAGCCCTACCCCTGTCTTTTTCTCTGTCTATACCTGTCAGACACAGTTTTTCTTCCTTTCCTCTCCTTTTTTGGGCTTTCTTCCATCTTGCTTAACTTCCTATCTCCGTCTATTTGAATCTGATTCCTCCCCAATCTCTCTTGCTCTCTCCTTCCTTTTCATCTCCCTTTCAAGATACCTTATTTGTCTTGTTCATTCTTTCTTCCTCTTTTCTTATGTCACTCTCTCTTTTTCTTATCTCTTATTCTGTTTCTCTCCTTTCCCTCCTTCCTTCTCCCCTCCTCCTTCCTTTTCCTCCTCCCTCTTCTCTTACTCCTCCGCCTCCTCCTCCTCCTCCTTATGTGGCTCTCTCTCTGTGTGTCTCTCTCTCTTCTTCTCCGTATACTGTCTGATGTTCACCTGCTGTCTGTCTTTCTGCCACTGTCTCCCCATCTCTTTCTCTCAGGGTGTTCCCTCTTTGTCCCTAACTCTGTTTCTCAGTCTCATTATCTTTGTTACTTATCTGTCTCTGTCCTTATTTTCCTACATCTCTGCCTCTCTTAAAACAAAGGAGCAGGCCAGTTGCAGTGGCTCACGCCTGTAATCCCAGCACTTTGGGAGACCAAGGCAGGCTTACCACAAGGTCAGAAGATCAGGACCATCCAGGCTAACAGAGTGAAACCCTGTCTCTACTAAAAATACAAAAAATTAGCCAGATGTGGTGGCACGAGCTTGTAGTCCCAGGTACTTGGGAGGCTGCGACAGGAGAATCGCTTGAACCCAGGAGGCAGAGGTTGCAGTGAGCTGAGATCATGACACTGCACTCTAGCCTGGGCAACAGAGCAAGACTCTATCTCAAGAAAAAAAAACAAAAAACTTAAGATAACAAAATTGAGAGATGACATTAACCCTCAAGCCATCACCCCATGTGTTCCCAACTTTTATTGAAGGTAAAATGTGGAAGGAGGCCACTGTACTGGACAAAACGAGGGGTTGGGCCAGGACCCTGGATCACTGAAGTCACTGATGGAACTCAAGACTGGGGGTTTGTTTCTGGGGCCTTTCATGGACGGTACCTGTTAAATTAAATTAAATTTGGCCTAAAGTGGCCTCCCTACATAACAAACCATAATAACTCAATATGTAACTCAATATGTAAACAAACTGCAATGTAACTTGAGAGTATATTCTTGTAACAAGTAATCTTGGCCAATCAGGGCAGCCAAGTTTCAGGCAATCACAGGCTGCAAGCTGCCCAGACATTCTCAGATAAGGCAAACACAGAGCTGTAACCAATCAGGCTGTTTCTGTACCTCAGTTCCTTTCCCTGTGGATAAATAATGCCTGACCACATTGCTGGATGGAGCTCTCTGAACCTTTACTGGTTCCGTGTGCTGCCCAATTCATGAATCGTTTCTTTGCTCAAATAGACTCTGCTAAGTTTAATTTGTCTAAAGTTTTTCTCTTAACCAGCCAAAGAGTGGAGGATGAGAACTGGGACAAGTCAGAGCACGTCAAGACCTTCTCCACCCTCCAGTGCTAGAGCAGAAATCCAAACTCCTCTGGCAGATTTCGAGGTCCTGCCCAGCTGAGCCCTTTGTCTTATTCCCTTCTGCAATCTACACCCAAGGCTCACTGGATTTCCTATAGTTTCTCAACGGTACCATCACGTTTCCACCTTTGGCCTTTGCCTTTGCTGTTTCCTTTGCCTGGAACACACTTTGCAATGGCTGATTGACACTCACCCATGAACATCTTGGCTTGGAAGCCAGTTCCTCTGGTAAACTTTTCCTTGCTGACCCACCACAAGACTAGCTAGTATTTCCTATTTTGTGCTCCCAAAGCTCCCTTTAGAGTACTTATGTCTAATTATAATAATTGCCCTTGTGCCAGGCGGTTCTAAGCATGTTGCAGGCATTCATTCATTTCATGAGATGATTGTTTTATTATTATTTGATGAATGCCCATCTTCCCTGTTGGACTTTAAATTTCCTGGGGCAGGAACCCTGTCTCTGTGTGACTTTTTTGATGCATTATCTTCAGCCCCCAGTAGAGCACTGGGCTTAGGGTAGTGCTCAACAGATTTTTTCTTTTTAAGAAAATGAATTCACTGAGGTTTAGAGATGTTAAAATACTTGCCCAAGGTCCTGCTTGCCAAGATGTGCCTTTGGAATGTGATCTTCCTTTTCAAGCCCCCTTACAGGGTTATAGTGAAGATGGAATGGGATAAGGCAGGTGAAGCAATTGGAATATATTAAGTGCTCAATTAATAAGGACCTGTCATTGTTTTTCTCAAGTTGAGGGTAGGACCTGCCCTTGGTGTCTGGGAAAGAAATTGTGGGTCCAGCTTACCTAAGGAGAAGGGGATAAAAGCTTCATTCTTCTTCAATGCCCCATTGGCATCCAGAAAGTGGTCAGGATTGAAGGTGTCTGGTTTCTCAAAGTAGTGTGGGTCATGGAGAGCAGTACTCAGGAGGGGAAATACTTCTGTGTCCTGAGGGAGGATCACAAGATCAAAAGATACTGTCATTCCCTTCCCACCCTCCACACACACACCCCACAAAAAAAGAAAAAGAAAAAACAAAAACAAAGGGACTCAATTGAGAAGCTTAAAAAAGGTTGAGTTTGGGGATTAAGAGAATCCAGGATGCCCACAGAGGAAGGATGTGGCAGTCCAGCTGGTGTTACCTTGGGGATGATGTACCCTCGGAAGCTGGTCTGTTGTGTGACAATGTGGGGCACACCCATGGGGAGAAGGTCGGCAAATCTCTGAATCTCATGGATGACTGCCTCTGTGTATGGCATTTTGGCTCGGTCATCAAGCGCTGGAGGGCGATGTGGGCCAATCACCTGTTCAATCTCCTTGTAGATTCTCTCTGCAGAGGAAAGAACACGAATGAATCTCATTTTAAAGAGGCATTTCAGGCCGGGCATGGTGGCTCATGCCCATAATACCAGCATTTTGGGAGACCGAGGCAGGCGGATTGCTTGAGGTCAGGAGTTCAAGATGAGCCTGGCCAACATGGCAAAACCCCATCTCTACTAAAAATACAAAAAATTAGCCGGGTGTGGTGGTGCACGCCTGTAGTCCTAGCTACTCAGGAGGCTGAGGCAGGAGATTCGCTTGAACCCAGGAGTTGGAGGTTGCAGTGAGCTGAGATCGTGCCATTGCACTCCAGCCTGTGTGACAGAGCAAGACATCTTCTCAAAAGAAAAAAAAAGAAAAAAAAATTTGTTTAAAGAGACCTTTCAGCAGGGACACTACTTTCTACTCAACAATGAAAAACCTATAGTAAAGGGTCAGATCCTTGATACCCCTCAAAGCAATCAGCATGGGGTGAGGGGAGGAGGGAGGAAGCAACCAGAATTCTCACTGATTGAAATCTAATGGATATTAGGGATCCTCTTCCCACATGCACAGGTACACACACACACACACATGCACACACACGCCACAATTTTGCATGGAATTTCAGATTAAGAACTGCAGGCTACAACCACTCAAAACATCCTCTCTAAGATGAGTAGAAAATAAACTAATATTTATTTTGTGTATAATATACATGAGACACTATTTTTGGTCCTCAGAAACATAGCAGTGTAGTAGAACAATAGATGAATCCATGAACAACTGGATAGATAAATAAATACATAAATCAATCAGTCAATAGATTAACTCATGGATGGAAAGATGGGTGAATAAATGAACAAACGAATAAATGGATGTATAGATTTACTTATCAATTAGTAGATGGATTGCTTAATTAATCACTAATGCATGGTCCATAGAGAAATCAATGAAACCAATTAATGAATAATCACATGAATGGCTAGATTTACGGAAGAACAAGTGAATAAGTAAATTAGTGAAGTATGAATAAATAAAGGAATAAAGGAATGGCTGAATTGAGTGATAAATAGATCAGAGGTGAATAAATGAGTGAATTACTGTGATAAATGAAGGAACGCATGGATGGAATAAGGGTGAATTAAAAGATTGATGCAAGGATAAGGGTGAAACCTAGTTTGTAGAAGGATGGATGAATGCATGAATGAATGAATGAATGAGCCAATGAATCAATGACAAATAGTCCATCAACATATCACTGTTTCAAAGAATCAACTTGTGGATCAAGTAATCCAAATAAATGAATGACAGTATATGTCTTTGGATGAATCATAGATGAAAGAATCAGTGAGTATACATTCTTTAATCAATGAATTAAAGAATGAATAGATGAAAAGATAAGTAGATGAATGGATCAATTTTAAAGTTATGGTACAGAAAGTCAAATATCGCATGTTCTCACTCATATGTGAGTGCTACAAAATGTGTACACATGGACACAGAGAGAGGAATGATAGACAGTGAAGACTCAGAAGAGAGAGGGAGCAGAAGTGGATGAATGATGAGAAATTACTTAATGGGTACAATGTACATTGTTTGGGTGATACATACCCTAACAGCCCTAACTTGACCACTACAAAACTTAGGCATGTAATAGGACTGCTATGTACCCCTTAAATTTGTACATCATGAGGTCAGGAGATCCAGACCATCTGGGCGAACACGGTGAAACCCCGTCTCTACTAAAAATACAAAAGATTAGCTGGGTGTGGTGGTGGGCGCCTGTAGTCCTGGCTACTTGGAAAGCTGAGAAGGGGAGAATGGTGTGAACCCTGGAAGTGGAGCTTGCAGTGAGCCAAGATCATGTCACTGCACTCCAGCCTGGGCAACACAGCGCGACTCTGTCTCAAAAAACAAAACAAAACAAAAACAAAAAAAAAAAACAAAGAAAAAAAAAACAACTTAGAACAAAAAATCCTTAAGTGATGGAAGAAACCAATGGGAGAACCTATGGACAGGTTCTTCATGCGTTCATGAATCCACCAACAGAATTGGCTTGGTGGAAGCTAGTCCAAAGCCTGCAGTGCTCCCAGAATAGGAAGCCAGCATCCCCTCTCTCATCCAGGTGGTACCCATAGCCCCATTTCTACAGCTCAGAAGGAGGTCAGAAGACCCCCTTGACTGGCTGTCCCTTGCCCACCTGCGACGTGAGGGTATTTGAGCATGAGCAGGAAGCCGTAGCGGAGAGTGGTGCTGGTGGTCTCAGTGCCAGCAAAGAAGAGCGAGAGCGTGTTGATGATGAGGTTCCGGTGGCTGAATTCACTGTGTGGGTTGGATTTCTCCTGTGTTCACAGTAGGGAGGGGCAGAGAGGGGGAGGCTGTAGCTTTGCTGTGAACACGCCCGTCTCCCTGGCTGCCCTCTGTTTGCCTAAAGGTCTTTGACACTATCTGGCTCAGTTTGCTTTTCGCTGTCCTCTACATGTCCAGCCGCATATCTCTAACCCGTCTCTCTCAGCCTCTCTTTACTCTGCCTGGCTCTGTTTCTATCTCTCTCCACATCTCTTTGATGTGTTTCCCTCTTTTTGTCTCCCAGACTCTTTCTGCCTCTGAGTCTTTTCTCCTGTTGCTGTATTTTTGTCCCTTACCCTGAATTCCTTCCTCAGTCAGTCTTCTCTCTCTTTCTCTCTCTCTGTCCCTCTCCCTCTCTCCCCACCTTCCCTCTCTCTCCATCTCAGTTCCTCCTCCCTATTTTCTCCTTCCTTTCACCTCATCTTTCTTTCCTTCCTCATCTCCTCTCCTCCCTTTCTCTATTCTCCCCTCCCTAGTCTTTGTTCTTCCCTTCCCCTCTTCCCCTTCCCTACCACTTTTCCCTCCCTCTTCTCACCTCTCCATCTTGCCCTCCCTCTCCTCCCCTCCCTTTTCCCTCTCCCAGACCCCACTTTTTCCATTTGGAGCAGGTAGCTGTCGATGAGGTCCTGGGGGGCGCTGGGGTCCAGGGTTTCACGGTGCTTCTCCACACTGTGGCCAATATAAGCATTGATTTCCTGCAGGTTTTTGTAGACTTGCCTGTGTGCCCCAGGAAAGTATTTCAAGAAGCCAGACAAGAGCTCAAACAGCTGCAAGAAAGAAGGGGTGGTGAGGTTTGCCTAGGGCTGAGCAAGCAGGTCACAGGGAGAGGGCCCCTCCTGGGCCCCAATATCTCTGTGGGAACCCCTCTTCCCCACTCTCCTCTGTCTCTGAACCCTCACTCACTGACTCTATGTCTCATTTGATCTGTTATTCTCACATTTACCTCTTTCTGCATCTTCCTCCCTCATCCTTCTGTCTTTTTCTTGGCCTCTGCCCCATCTCCCTGCCTCTCTCCTTTCCATCTCTCTGTTTCTGTCTTGCTTCCTTTCTGTGCCACTCATTGTCTACCTCAGCCTGTTTATTTGTCTTTCTTATACTTTTCTCTCCCTCTTCCCACCTCTTCTCATCTCCCTTGCTGTGTCGGACACTGATAAAATGATTCTTCGCAAGATAAGCCTGCTGACACTTTAGGACTATGTATTTTGGAGCACATCTCTATTACTTTGATGAAGAATGGAATGCCTAATTTATTGCAAATAATTGCAAAAATGCAAACGTATATTCTGAGATGTAAAATTCCTTCTTAATCTCTCCTAGAGATAACCATTGTTAACTGTCTGGTGGGTCTCCTTCCAGACTTTTCTCTGTGGTTCTCAATGGGAGGAGAACATTAGAATTATTGGTCGGGCTTGTTACAAGTACTCACTTTGGGTCCCATCCCAGACTTTCCAGATCAGACCATCTGGAAAGCAGGGTCCTGAAAATCCATAACTGTGACAATCCCACATGTGAATCCAACATACACCCTTAGTTAATAGATGTAGCTATGTTGACCAGCCTGGCCAACATGGTGAAACCCCATCTCTATTAAAAATACAAGAAAATAGCCAGGTATGGTGGAGCTCGCCTGCAGTCCCAGCTACTTGTGAGGCTGAGGCACGAGAATCGCTTGAACGAGTGAGCCGAGATCACAGTACTGTACTCCAGCCTGGGCAACAGAGCAAGATACTGTCTCAAAACAACAAACCAACAAAGCTACTGCTATGCATACTGTCCTGCAGCTTGACATTCTTAAATTTAATATGTAATAGGCACATTTCCAGGTTAATCAATAAGGAGACTTTTTAGTATTTTGTTTTAAAAGAGCAGAAGGTTACCTTTATAATCTGGGGAATGTTTTTTTAAAAAAACAAAACAAAACAAAACAAAAAAAACAAGTAGAAGGAGAAATGGGAGAAAATGAAGAAATGCTGTTCCTTATTGTCATGCATCCTTGATTTTCTTCAGGTGAGGAGCTTTACCAAAGACAGAGAAGCAAGGATACAGAAGAACGAGGAGCAGGCTGGGCACGGTGGCTCACGCCTGTAATTCCAGCACTTTGGGAGGTCGCGGCGGGCAGATCACTTGAGGTCAGTAGTTCGAGATGAGCCTGGCCAACATGGTGAAACCCCGTCTCTACTAAAAATACAAAACAATTAGCTGGGCGTGGTGACAGACCTGTAATCCCAGCTACTCAGGAGGCTGAGGCAGGGGAATTGCTGGAACCAGGGAGGTGGAGGTTACAGTGAGCCGAGATTGCACCACTGCACTCCAGCCTGGGCAACAGAGTGAGACTCCGTTTCAAAAAAAAAAAATTAGCTAGGTGTGGTGGCGCATGCCTGCAGTCCCAGCTACTTGGGAGGCTGAGGCAGGAGAATCACTTGAACCTGGGAGGAGGAGGTTGTAGTAAGCAAGATGGCACCACTGCACCCCAGCCTGGATGAGAGAGTCAGACTCCGTCTAAAAAAATAATAATAATAACAAAAATGACATCGAGGAGCAGAAGAGTAGAGATGAAGCCCAAAGCCTGATTCGTTCTCTCTCTCCCTCTCTTTCACACTCATCCTCATCTACTCTGTCTCTCAGGATCTCTTGATCTCTGTCCTTTGTCTTGTTTTAGCTCATCTTCCTTCTCTCAGTCTCTCTCTGACTCTATTTCTGCCTCCCCATCACATCCCATTCTCTCTCTCACTGTCTCTATCCCTGTCTCACCATCTCCCCTCCCTCCAGGTCTCCATGTCCCTGACTCTCCACATGGTCTCTGCCTTTCTTCCAGCGATAAGCTGCATTTCTGGGCCCCCAAGACAGGTCATCCTTTTCTCGTGTGTCCTGGATGTTCACCTCGCCCCTACCCTCCTTCTCCTTCTCCCTCTCCCTGACCTGGCCGAACATAGAACTGGCGAGTGAGAAAGTGTGGTAGAACAAGTTCAGTATCTTCAGGAACTCTTGATCTTGGTAGTGGAAGCGTTTTCCAAAGACGATGGAGCAGATGATGTTGGCGGTAATGGAATGGAAGAGGAAGGTGGGGTCCACGAGGGCTCCTAGGAAGAAGCAGCAGGTCAAGGACACAGACTGAAGGACCTGGGGAACATCAGGCTGTCACCCATCTCTGTGTGATTGTCTGCCATCACTCAGTGATGATAACCATAAGAATAACCATAACAGCTAATTCTGTACCAGCACTTCACACATAATTCCATTGAATTCGCTCTACAACATTATGAGGCAGATGCAATTTGATTATTAGCTCCAATTTTTAGATGGGCAGACAGAGAGGTTGAGTAATTTGACTAAAGTTGCACAGTCACTCATTACTGAGGCCAGGATTTAGACCCAGGCAACACAGCTATAGAGTCCATGCAGCCGGTTCTCACTCTACACCTCCTCTCAGGCCCCACCTCTGACTCTGAGAGCAAATACAGTTAAATCCCAGGGGTAGTGGTTGGGCAGAGTAGGTGTTCAATCAATTGCTTGTATAAATCAAAAATCTCTGGGTGGGCACAGTGGCTCATACCTCTAATCCCAGCACTTTGGGAGCCTCAGACAATAGGATCAGGAATTCAAGACCAGCCTGGGCAACATAGGGAGATCCTGTCTCTACAAAAAGATAAAAAAATGTAGCCAGACATGGTGGCACATGCCTGTCATCCCAGTTGGAGGAATCCAGGGTGCTGAGTGGGAGGATCACTTGGGCCCAGGAGTTTGAGGCTGCAGTGAGCTGTGATGGTGACACTGCACTCCAACCTGGGTAACAGAGTGAGACCCTGTCTCTAATTAAAAAAAAATAAAAAACCATCTTTCTACCCCTACCTATTACTCCCCATTCATCTCTTCTTTTCACATATAGGGCTCGCCAGTCTTGTCGGAATTGTTCTGCACTTGTTAATTGATACCTGTATACACCAGGCTCAGCCCTGGCTCCAGCTGGAGGGTGATCTGTGAGCACCCAAGAACATCAGGTTGGCGCAGCCTCTCTCTGAGTTTCACTTGCCTTCTTCTCTCATTACTCTGCAGACCTTTTCCTGAGCCTTGTCTGTCTCTCTAATTTTCTCTGCCTCAGTTTCTCTTTGCCTTTGTTTCTATCTCTCTGTGTGTATATTTGTCTCCCTCCTACTTTTTTTTTTGGAGACAGAGTCTCACTCTGTCATGTAGGCTGGAGTGCAGTAGTGTCATCTCAGCTCACTGCAACCTCTATTTCCCGGGCTCAAGCAATTCTTCTGTCTCAGCCTCCTGAGTAGCTGGGATTAGAGGCACATGCTACCAAGTCTGGCTAATTTTTGTATTTTTAGTCGAGATGGGGTTTCACCATGTTGGCCAGGCTGGTCTTGAACTCCTGACCTCAAGTGATCCACCCACCTCAGACTCCCAAAGTTCTGGGATTACAGGCATGAACAGCCACCATGCCCAACCTATATTTCTTTGTTTCGGTCCCTCCATCTGTCTCTTTCCTCCTGCCTGTGTCACTCTGTTTCTTCCTGTCCTTCTCTTCAGTCTTCTTGTCCCTGTTTTCCAAGAGCTCCTGTGTCTCTACCTCCCCACACAGCCTCTGCATTTATGTCCCAGAGTCTCCTGAGACATTTTGATAAGCGAGATGGGAAACACCTAGCATGAATGAGGTGGAGGTGCTAGCCACAGACCCATCACCTGTGTTTCCCACAGACACCAAGTTACGGAGAACTCAGAAACAACCTAGTGCTTCCTTCATGACCCCTCCAGCTGCACCAGGGCGGAACAGCCCACCTGGCCTGTTTGCTCACTGCCAATTCATCAGCACTGCACCCAGCGCGAGGAAAACACAGTTCATTATTTGTTAAATGTCTGTAGTTTTTTCTTTTCTCTCTTTGCTTTCTTTTACATAACTTCTGTCTTTGCCTTCGATAGACACAATTGATTTATGAAAATATATGTCTCTGAGGATTTGTTTGTTTGTTTGTTTGAGACAGGGTCTTGCTCTGTTGTCCAGGCTGGAGTGCAGTGGCACAATCACAGCTCACTGCAGCCTCAACCTCCTGGGTTCAAGTGATCCTATAGTCCCACCGTAGCCTCCTAAATACCTGGGGCTACAGGCACACACCACCATGCCTGGCTCATTTCTTTCCTATATTGTGTACAGACAGGATCTTATCATGTTGCCCAGGCTGTTCTCTAACTCTTGGCCTCAAGCAATCTTCCCACCTGAGCTTCCCAAAGTACTAGGATTACAGGTGAGAGTCATCGCATCCAGCCTCTTTGAGCAATTCGTGGACATTATACACCTGGCATCTCTCTCTTTCCCTGGCTCTCTGTGTTTCTCTCCTGCCCATCCCCGACCCTCTCTATTCCCCTGTCTCTCTCCCTCTCTGTCCCTATCCCTCTGTCAGATCGTGTCTCCTGTTTCATGTGTCTCTGTCTCTGCCCACATATACCTCTCCTTCTATTCCCGTGCACCTGCATCTCTCAGTGTTTCATTGTCTTTCTTTCCTATTCATCTCCCAGGACTCACCCTTGGATTTCCGAAGCTCCTCTATCAGACACTGAGCCTCCTCCTGAATCCGCTCCTCCACACTCCGCTTTCCCATCCCAAAGTCCCTCATGGTGGTCAGAGAGAATCGCCGAAGCACCTTCCAGCGGTTTCCATTGGCGAAGACAACGCCTGGGGTGTACGGAAGGTGTGGGTTGGTTGCATAGGAAGTTGGAAGGAGGCTCTGAGTCCTTCTTCCCCCCCATATCCTCCCTTCCCTGATGCATCCCCCACCCGCCCCCTCCCAGTGCCTCCGAGGCCCTCACCATATCCCTGGAATACTGGGTCAGTGATGGCGATTTTTCCCCGGCCAGAGAAGGCCTCAGCGTTGTCCACCAGGGCCTCCCGTATGGCCTCTACTCCACACAGCATGACCACGGGCCTCGGTCCCAGGTATACTGTGAAGACGTCCCCATATTTCTCTCGGAACTGCCAATTACATCCACACCCGGGGTGGCTGTTAGTCAGCATACATCTCAGTTGTAAAACTATCAAAATACTTACATAAGAGATTGGTAATTAGCCCCTCCCCAACATCCGCCTTCCCAGGCTGCCGTTTCCCCTGCCAGGACCCAGCGACTAAGGGTTAAGGGTTAATGGTATCCAAGGGAGAGAATACAGTCATGGGTTCTTAGTGTCTGTTTCTTGTTGGGCCAATAAAGCCCCTTGCTCATCCTTCTTTTCTGTGTATCACTAGAGACAGAAACTGAAAACCATGGCTTCAGGCTGCTAAAAGACTAAAACAAAACAACAACAACAAAATAAGGCGGTTGGACAAGCTTAGGTTAATGGGTG
This sequence comes from Theropithecus gelada, assembly GCF_003255815.1. Classification (NCBI taxonomy): domain Eukaryota; kingdom Metazoa; phylum Chordata; class Mammalia; order Primates; family Cercopithecidae; genus Theropithecus; species Theropithecus gelada. The sequence continues at coordinate 14,527 of NW_020258028.1, forward strand.
GCCCAGCCAGGCTCTGCTCTGATTGGCTGGTGCCCTAAACAGTAGAGATGGTTGCTAAAATATGACGAATATCACCCCATCCCATACTTCTTAGGATCTGTGGTTTTGCTTTTTGTAGTTTCAGTTACCTACATCTAACTGCAGTCTGAAAATATTAAATGGAAAATTCCAGAAATAATTCCTAAGTTTTAAGTTGTGCATCATTCTGAGGAGGATGATGATGTCTCTCACCATCCACTTTGTCCCACCCAGGACATGAATCATGCTCTGTTCACCACGTCTGCACAGTGTATACCACCCTCCCTATATAATGTGATTGCATAGGAAAAAGTCAATATGTATAGAGTTCAGTATTATGTGGGGTTTCAGGCATCCACTGGGGGTCTCAGAAAATATCTCCAGTGGATAAGGTGGGATTAGTGTGCAGCCACTTGGGGAACTGCTGGGCAGTATTTCCCGAAGCTGAACAAATGGATACCCAGGAACCCAGCCACTTCACTCCCAGGAAATGCCCGGCAAAAATGTGTACTTGTGTTCACGAAAAAATGAACAAAGTATTCACAGAAGCTTTCTTAATAAAATATTCATCAACATAGATATAGAGAAACAATGAGGGTTTCACACAATAGAATATTATACAGCAATGAAAACGAACAAACTACAGCTACACTCGATAACGTGGCTGAAACTCACAGGCATAATTTTGAGTGGAAGCAATTAGACACAAAAGAGTCCATGTATCATAATCTCATGTGTATGAAGTTCAAACACAGGGCCGGACTCAGTGACTCACATCTGTAATCCCAGCACTTTGGGAGGCCGAGGCAGGCTGATCAAAATGTCAGGAGTTCAAGTCCAGCCTGACCAACATGGTGAAACCCCGTCTCTACTAAAAATACAAAAATTAGCCAGGCATGGTGGCCCTTGCCTGTAGTAGTCCCAGCTACTTGGGAGGCTGAGACAAGAAAATTGTTTGAGCCCAGGGAGGTGCAGGTTGCAGTGAGCTGAGATTGTGCCACTACATTCCAGCCTGGGTGACAGAGCAAGACTCTATCTCACAAACAAACAAACAAACAAAAGAAGTTTAAACACAGATAAAATCAATCCATGATCAAGGCGGTAGGCGGATAGTGACTAGAAAAGAACAGGGTGCAGGGTTTCGGGGGACTCTTGCTACTTGGTCAGCATGTCAATTACATGAGTGTGTTTAGTTTGTGAAAATTCATTGAGCTGTGCACTTTTTATGGTGATGTTCAACTTTAATAAAAACTTGACATAAAAATTATAAAAATGGTTAAGTTTACTTACAAACGACCTACACTGATCTCAGCAAAGCCCCTTCACTGCTCTCCAGGCTTACATGCTTATACCCCTTAACACTTGTTTCAGTGCCCCACAAGCCAGGGTAACCCCACTTTAAAATAATTAATATCCCTGTGCTCACCAAGGCCTCCAATACTCCCACTTTGCCGAGAATAAGATCTGAAGTCTCCACGGATGGTTCACATGGTCCTACATGACATGGCCCCATTACCTCTCTGACTTCTCCTCCCACTCATTCCTCCATGTTGTTCCCTGAGATTTTTCCTGCTTCAGAATTCTTGCAACCACCCCTGCCTCCTTCTGGTGCCTTCCACCTGAATCTTTCCTGGTCCCTGCTCAGAAACAAAGCAGAAGGAGTCTTTCCTTAACCACTCAACCTAACGTAGTTCTCATCACCTTCTGAAATAACCCCCTGCTTAGTTTAATCATAGCTCTTGTCCACCTAACATTTCCTTATCTGTTTATTTTTTGCTTATCTGTCTCCGCCAACAGAATGTCCATGAGCACAGTGACCTCGTATGTCTTGCCCAAGATGCCACATCATCAATTCCTAGAATATTTCCTGGTACATAGAAAGTGCCCAGTGAATTGTTATTGGATTCATGAATAAATGAATGAATGGATCAAGGTAGTTGCCATTTAATGAGCACTTATTATATACTAGCTGTATACAACATCCCATTTAATCCTCACAACCACCTTAGGGGCACACCTTCTCATTGTCATGATCTCAACTGACAGAAGAGAAAACTGTGACTCAATGCATAAGAGTTGAATCTGAGACATGAGCCCGCATCCTTCTGACTCCAGAAGGAATCTGGAAGCTTATTGGGAAATGGAAAAGCAACAGCACCAGCTTCCTCAGCCTTGACACACACTTGCTCATGCCCTCCCTCTTTACCCCGCCCCCAAGAGATGCAATCATAATAGACGGTCATGAATACCTAGAGAATCCTTGGAAGGTTTATGAAAGAGTTTTAGGGAGTCTGTGAAGCCTCATAACTTTATGCAAACATGTATGTGCCTATTTGGAAAAGAGGGGGCCACAGCTTTAATCAAATTCTCAGAGGATTTCATCATCCACAAATTGTTAAGCAGCTTTAATCTAGGAGGGCTTTGGAGACAGACCTCCTGCTGGATCTCAGCTTCCCCTTTTCCCATCTGTGTGACACTGGACCAGTGCTTTCCCCAGGCTAAGCATCACCATCCCTACTTTTTTTTTTTTTTGAGATAGAGTTTCACTCTTGTTGCCCAGGGTGGAGTGCAATGGTGCAATCTCGGCTCAGGGCAACCTCCGCCTCCTGGGATCAGGCAATTCCACTGCCTCAACTTCCTGAGTAGTTGGGATTACGGACATGTGCCACAACGCCCAGCTAGTTTTCTGTTTTTTTAGTACAGATGGGGTTTCTCCATGTTGATCAGGCTGGTTTCGAACTCCTGACCTCAGGTGATCCGCCCACCTCAGCCTCCCAAAGTACTGAGACTACAGGCATCAGCTGCTGTGCCTGGCCACAATCCCTACTTCTAAGATGAGGGCAGCACCTCACCTTGTCCACAGGTAGTTGTAAATGACACCTGGAAAATCCCCAAGACAACACAGATAATTCCCAGCCACATTACTCTAGGGAAAAAATTAAGCCCATTGATTCACATGATAGCATGATAGTCTTGTGACACATGGAAACAATGAAAAGAAAACAATAGGCACTTGGGACCTTCACCTATGTGATGCAGCTCTATTTGGTGGGGAGGGATCCCCAGATCTGCAACCCCCTACTGGGGGCCAAGCAGCACTTTGCAGACCCCGGCCAACTGCCAGTTCCGCTGAGTTAGGCTTGGAGCTTTCACTCACTGACTCCTTCATTTGTTCCCGGACACATATTTACTAAACGCCTACTGTGTACCAGGCACTATGTTCAGCACTGTGCTGAGACCTCACAGGTCTTCCTTGTCTGGAAGTGTGAGGGAGAGCTCAGCCACAGGTTCACAGGTAAATGCAGCACTGTCAAGGACATAGGCTCAGTAAGGAGGCGCAGCTGGTGTATGAGAGCATATGGTGGGAACCTGGGGCTCAGGAAATCTTCTCAAGGGAGCTGCTGCCTGCCTGGATAGCCAAGAAACCCCAATAACGAAGAACGGACACTGTTCTTGCACTGACATTAACCAAAATGACCCACCCACATCCTCAAGAAACAACAACAACAACAAAACAAACAATTTGCCCCAAGTCCTCCCTGTGAGAAAATGGAAATCTTTGCTGCAAGAAAGAAGGGGAGAGGGTCAAACATGTCTATTCAAAACTTCTCCCAATGCTTTGGGAGGTTGAGGCAGAAGGATTGCTTCAGGCCAGGAGTTCGAGACCAGCCTAGGCAACATAGTGAGGCCTTCCCCCAAACCTGTCTCTACAAAAGTAAAAATAAATAGTGGGGCATAGTGGGTCATACCTATAGTCCCAGGTACTCTGGAGGCTAAGGCGGGAGAATCTCCTGAGCCCAGGAGGTCAAGGATTCAGTGAGCTATGACTGTGCCATTGCGCTCCAGCCTGGGTAACAGGCTGAGACCCTGTCTCTAAAACAGTTAAAATGAAAAACTTCTTCAATATCATTCCTGACAAGCCTCCACTTTCTATGAGCTTACAAGGTAGCCACAAAGATGCTTTCAAAAACTCATTTCAGGCAAACACGAATTCCATTGACAGTTTTGCTTGTTTCGGAATTTGTAAAGGATTGGGATATTCAATGCCCATACCAGCTCTCATAAAGAAAGGGGGCAGTGAGATACCAAGAGCTAGAAGGAGCAGCAATTTCTGTTAACAGAGGCATGATTGGTGCCCAGGTAGCCTCTGCAGAGCTTGGAAAAAACCCTTAAAGATAAGGTTCAGTGCATTGTGTAGGATGTCTTTGGCCAGAATTTAAACCTATACACACTTTCCTAAATGTTATCACCCCTCACACAGCAGATGATATATTTTTAAGAGACAGGGTCTTGCTCTGTTGCCCAGGCTGGAGTGCAGTGACGTGATCATAGCTCACTGCAGCCTCAAACGGGGCTCAAGTGATTCTCCTGACTCAGTCTTCCAAGTAGCTGGGGCTACAGGCACATGCAACCATGCCTGGCTAAATTTTTAAAAATTTTTTTGTAGAGACAGGGTCTCGTTTGGTTGCCCAGGCTCATTTCTAACTCCTGGCTTCAAGCGATCCTCCCACCTCAGCCTCCCAAAGTGTTGGGAATACAGGTATAAGCCACCACATCTTTGAGTGTTGACCAGTTGGGTGGTGAGCCACCCGAACAACATCTTACCTAATCATAAGCCTCCCTGGCTCCCTCCATGGCATTGCCCTGAAAAATCTAAAGGTTCCATAATTTGAGAGTCTATGACCCAATTACCCTGTATCTTCCAGGTAAAGTGCCAGTGTCTGACAATAACCAAAGACCACGTGTTTCAACTAAATGTCTAAGATAAATATATATGTATGACAATCATCACATTCATCATTTGTATGTCCATGTATTCTGTCTAAGCAAATACTTTAAAAATTCATAGTAGTATTGGCATATATACTCTGTACTCGATATCAGTAAAAAAGACCATTGGTGAGGAAAAAAAAAAAACCTCTATTAATAGCAAAAGGATAACAAGCCTAAGATTCAGGAGTATGGTCAACATGGGAGGGGGTAAGGGGAAGAGGAGCTGGAAGGTATCGTCAGTGTTCTAATTCTCTCATTGGAAAGTGGGTTGATTGATTACTAATAATAAGTAGATAATTAAACATAAAATTATGCATGGTAAGCAGTGATAAGCCAGGAAAACACTGAGCAAGTGTCAGTTACCGTTATAGGACATTATGTATACTGTTGATAAGCACTCCCTGCCCAGACTCCTTTCCTGCTCTTCCTCTCTCCTCCACTGTCCTGACACTGACATGGGCTTCTCTGCTGTCTCTCATTGACACAGCAAAATCTATTTGATTCGTGTCACTACCTGTTTTACCTCATTCTTTCAGTGGCAGGCAGGTACCCAAGGATGTAACAGAAGATGGCAGAGAAGAGTGAAATTCCACACCTGTGGCTCATACCCAGACCCCTCTTCATGCCCACTCACCCCTCCAAGGACACTGCCCCCACGTTGTTCCAATTCAGAGACAGAGTCTCAATTCGTTACCCAGGCTGGAGTGCAATGGCACCATCAAATTACCTGTGATAACCTATTTAATAAACCAGTGTTATGTACCTGAATTAGAGAAGCATAAACTGCTACTTATGGTATTAAAATTTGTACTTAAGAGGCTGCAACTCCAGTGTGAAGCATGCACTCATGGAGACCCTGGATGGACGCCTGGTCCTTCCTGAGTTCTTAAAATTTCCATTACTAAAAGCTCTGCATTCCATGACTCATCATAGAGGAGATAAAATGATCCAAATTATGAAAAAGTATTGACGAGGTGACTCTTCTAAGATTGCTAAGTAGTTTATAACTAATATTTGGTTTATCAAATCCATAATTCTAGTAAGACAACAAAAACCTCAAGCAATTTATTTCCAGCACTTGGTAGATCATTTGAACACTTGAAGATGGAGTTAATTCCACTGCCACCTTCACTGCATGTTTTCTGGTTGTATTAAAGGTTTCCTATGCACAAAGATCAATGCCATAACAGTAGCTAAAATGTTATTAGAAAATGTATTTCCTTACTGGGCATTCCTGGGGAGCTCTCCAGTGATAGAGGTACTTGCTTCACTAGACAAGTGGTAAAACAGTTAAATAAGGTATTGAATAAGGAATTAATGAAATCAGTTATAACCTAATAGTAGTAGTAATGGAAATTTTAAAATCCTCTTAAAGTTGCTGCAAAGTGTGACTGTACCTTACACTCAAGTTAAAAGAGACTATTAACAACCTGTCTTCTCTCTGTGGACAGTGGACCTTATCTATACTCCCCAACTCCACATTCCTCAAAGGTTATTACAGGCCCAGTGAGTTCCTGCATGGCTGCAGGGTCACAAGACCGATACGTTTAGGTTGAAAGACATGTCTTTCTCAAGATATAAGAAATGTTCATTAACTGTTTTGTTTCTCACTTCTGTAACTTGCTTCCTGCCTCATGTAGTTCCTGCCTTAAGATGTTTACAAGGAGGAAAAGCCCTTTGTTCAGGGCTCAGACTTCCTGGACGTATGTCCAGCTGAGCCAGTAATCACCAAACTCTGCTGAACCCTTTTCGGTTTCTCCAGTCTTTGATTGTTCTGCAACAGTAAAACAAAAGGCATTAGGCAAAGCATGCTGAATTGATTGGAGTCCCTTGGTCAAAGGTATTATTGATTGAGGACAATCAGATCCACTCCTACTGGAAAGACATAGATTGATCTCTTGTAAAATAGTAATAGGAAGGCCTATGCCCCTAATAATAGAATCTCATGTATCTCCCACTCATAAACTCTGATATGACTCAATAATACAAGGCTTTAATGCATTATGCCAAAGCACGTTTTTGCCAGGTAAAAGGAGTCGTTGATGACCCATCAGTTGATGACAACCAGACCTTTCACGATCTAGAATTTAGTGGTTGGGCCCTTTGGAAATGTCACCAGAGAAACTGTCCTTGAACTCCACTGGAAGGGACCATACCAAGTTCTTCTAAGACTGTCCTTGTACTCCATTGCAAAGGACAGTGCCAAGTTCTTCTCTAGAGCAAAACTTCAGGGTCTCAGATCTTGGATCCACATCTCTCCATTGAGAAGGACCCTTCTAGACTCCTAGAACTGCATGTCTGTTGGAGACCTTAAGGCAAAGCTGTCCCGGGAAGTTTCTCCCCAGATGCAGTTGGCATCCTATATGTGGACAGTTTTTCCAAGGTTGTGGATCAAGATTTCTCTTCTATCGTGAAAGCATTATCTTTTATCTTTTCTTCCCTGTTTTCTTGCTGTCCTGACCCTTTTCCTTTCCTTACAAGAAAATCCATAGGACTATAATCTGTGAATGGCTTTAGCAAAGGCTTATACTCTAGCAAAAAACAAAAACAAAAACAAAACAAAAACGAAAACAAAAAGAAAAAACAAGCAATTGTTGAGTTTGTGAGTCAATGCCCCAAAATCAGGAAATAATTTCACTGGTGCCAATGCCTCTTTGTGTTCCCAATGGGAATCACCCTGAAACCCCAACGAAGGAGTGGAAAGCTATATCTTGATATTCCAAACATCATTGCCACTTGCTTTTTTGCACTCACTGGAAATATTTGGTAGTGATTATGTTCTTAGTTAGGTAATATAATATAATAACAGTATTTAATAACATATTATTAACTAACTAAGAACATAATCACTACCAAATATAGAAAATGTATCTGAATGATGGCTGAAAAAGGCATATTGTGCTTCCAGGCATCACGTATGCAGGACCTGGGGATAACCTGTGTGGGTATGGGTAATTGCGTGTGTAATGTTACTGGATTAAATATGATAAAGTGGCCAGGCGTGGTGGCTCATGCTTGTAATCCCAGCACTTTGGGAGATTGAGATGGGAGGATCGCTCGAAGCTAAGAGTTCAAGAACTGCCTGGTCAACATAGCAAGACCCCAACTCTATAATAAATAAATAAATAAATAAATAAATAAATGAATAAATACAGTAAAGTCTCTTTCCAACTAAATGTGGCTATGCATCCTTGCAGCATGCTAGAAAAAGACCACAAAAAAAGTAAGTTTCCCACCTTGTTCAGGAGCTATGCAGACATATGGGTAAACAAACTTAACTGACCTCTGCTCTGATGCCAGTAGGTGACCCTCTTTTCAAACCCAAGTGCCAACCTTGAGTCTGCGGAGGTTTTCTTACTCTGTTCTTTCTCCTCACTGGTCCAGAACTTGCTATTTGTCCTAGCTCAATGCTGCTTTCCAAATTGTTTCCCTGAGAGTTCCCTGATACTTCCCATAGTTAAAAGCCAAAACAGTCAATAACTGAAATTACTGCTGAGGAAATGTTCCAATGGGGTTCCTAGGGGCTCACTCTTGGTAGTATTGGGGGTGACAGTTGTAGGGAATCTGAGGCTAATCTATACATTAAAGGACATCTTGAATTTTGTAGGCAGTTGAACATCCAGGGAGTTCAGATGGGTAGAAGCCACTCTCCAAAAAGGGGATGAGAACATTTGTGTTCAACAAAAATGCTTAATGGAACATCACGCAATTTTAGATCTCCTCCTTGCCCATCTTGGTGGCTTGTGTATGGTGCTGAACAAAAAAGAATATTGCTGTTACCTTTCCCGTGAATTCACTAGTACATATAACTCAATTTAAAATCTGGCTGACACTGCTGTTTCTCTAGACACTGTCACCAAATACACTAAGGACATTTCTCAGGGGAAAGAGAAGATACGTGTTTACAGGTGCAGCTAACAGGTGATTTGCAAGCATCCTGAATGGTGATGGCAAGTGATATGGTTTGGCTCTGTGTCCTCACCCAAATCTCATCTTGAATTGTAATCCCCAGGTGTGGAGGGAAGGACCTAGTAGGAGGTAATTGGATCCTGGGGGCGGTTTCCCCTATGCTGTTCTTGTGATAGTGAATTCTCACAAGATCTGATGGTTTTATAAGAGGCTCTTCCTCCTTTGCTCTCTCTCTCTCTCCTGCCACTTTGTGAAGAAGGTGCTTGTGAATCAGTTACATCCCTTTTCTTTATAAATTACCCAGTCACATGTATCTCTTTATAACAGTGTGAGAACAGACTAACACAGCAAGCCTGACTATCCCAAGGTTTTCTACTCTTAATGTTTCTTCTAGTGGGTCTCCAGGATACTATGATATGTGTTACCAGGCCAACTACAAATGAATGCCTCTTTAAATCAAGTTATTTTATAGCAAGCTCTGGTCCTTAATCACCATCATGCCCTGAACAAAGTCTATGACCAATCGGACTCTAATACTATTGAACTATGTTTACTGCCTGAGCTTTGAATTATTCGATGTTGATCAGTTTGGTTCATGGAGACTTCTGGTAAGGTACAGACTTGATTTTCTTTGTATTACCCTCCTGCGAGCCATCATAACAGTCTCTCTGATGTGTTATATTTTCTCAAGAGTCTTAGCCAGGTGCGGTGGCTCCCACCTGTAATCCTAGCACTTTGGGAGGCCAAGGCAGGTGGATTGCTTGTGCCCAGGAGTTTGAGACCAGTCTGGACAACATGGCAAAACCCTGTCTCTACAAAAAATACAAAAAGTAGTTGGGCGTGATGGCATGCACCTGTAGTTTCAGCTACTTGGGGGCTGAGGCAGGAGGATCACCTGAGCCTTGGGAGTTCAAGGCTGCAGTGAGCTGTGATTGTGACACAGCACTCCAGCCTGGGTGACAGAGTGAGACCCGTCTCAAAAAAAAAAGGAGTCTTAAATGCTCATATGCAGCCATTCTTTGTACATCCAATGGTCTCGTTACAGTATGAATAACAAAACCATGAAGAAAACATAAAGAATCACTCAACTACTTTGGTCTTGTCCATTGTGAATTCCATACTGAGAGCAACAAGTCCATTATGATGGTGACAGAAGTAATGTTGATGCCCAAGGTTTTGGTCAGTCTCAAAATTTTGAGGCTGACCAAAAGGGGAAAATTGTTTAATTAAATTAAATTTGACCTAAAGCTCTTTCTGTATACAGTGAACTGCAACCTAATTTGGGACTATATTCTCTCTTTTTTTTTTTTTTTTTTTTTTTTTTTGGAGATGGAGTCTCCCTCTGTCACCCAGGCTGGAATGTAGTGGAAACATCTCGTCTCAGTGCAACCTCCACTTGCTGGATTCAAGTGATTCTCCTGCCTCAGCATCCTGGGTAGCTGGAATTACAGGCACGCACCACCATGCCCAGCTAATTTTTGTATTTTTAGTAGAGACAGGGTTTCTCCATGTTGGCCAGGCTGGTTTCGAACTCCTGACCTCAGGTGATCTGCCCGCCTCGGCCTCCCAAAGTGCGGGGGTTACAGGCATGAGCCACTGTGCCCAGCCCAAAGGAATATATTCTTGTGACAAGTAGCCAAGTGTTGGCTAATCAGAGCAGCTGGGCTTTCAGTCCACCACAGGCGCAAACTGCTCAGATTGTGACCAAGTAAGGCAAGCTGCAATCTGTGTCCAATCAGACTGTTTCTGTATGTCACCTCCTTTTCCTGCCTGTAAATACTGTTTGCCCATACTGCTGTGTGGTGTCTCTCCTTGTTTAAGGAGTTGTCCAATTCATGAGTCACCTCTTTGCTCAAATAAACTCTGCGGAATTTGACTGATGTTTTTCTCCTAATAACAGCACCCATCATGCTTCACTATGCTCCATACTCACCATCCCTCCCCGTGCCACCCCTGACTCAGGAAGTCTGCCTCATTCTGTTTGGTGAAGGATCCCCGAGTACAGAGGCAAGAAGCAGCCCACCCTCAGACCCCATTCATCTGTGCCTTACCCTCAGAAAGGATCTGAGTAGGCCTCTTCTGTCCATCTGCAGAAGGTTTCCCAAAAGGGGCAGAGGGCGGGGACCTGGTGGGAGGCGGCCATGGGCGTTAGGGTGGCGCTGAACCAGGAGTAGCAGGAGGCCTGTAAGGAGTGCAAGGAAGAGGAGGACGCTGAGCTCCATGGTTCCGGTGTGACCGCCCTGCACCCCACTGCAGCCTCCAACTGGGCCTTTTATCCTGAACCTGCCTCTCCACCCAGTTATGAAATTTCATCCATTCCCCGCCTCCTTTTTCATCATTGTCCAGGAGCATTAGCTTAGAAAAAGGTATTAGGGAACCCACACTACATGTTGGGCAACCCAGAGACCTGATCCCTATCCCTTACCCACTCTCTAGGTGTTGGCAAGGATACAGTGGTAGAGATATCAAAGTCCACCTGAGCATGTGAATGTGTGGGTGTGTGGGTATGTGTATGTGTATTTTTGTAAGCATGGGTGAGCATGCACTTTTTTACTTAGCTTTGTCTGTTTGTTTATGCTTGTGTACATTCATCCACGCCTGCTTGCATCCCTGTATGTGCTTACATTGTTTTTGTATGTAAAGGGGTGCTTGAATTTATGCAAATGTGCTGGTGTGTGTTTCTGTGGTTGAATCTGGGGGTGCTTATGTGTATATCCTTGCATGTGTGGACCTTCCTTGTATTTATACAGTTTCATATATGAAAGTGCATTTACATTTGTGTGTTGTGGAGGTTGTGGTAGTGTATGTTCAAAATCGAGAGGCTAACTGGGTGCGGTGGCTCATGCCTGTAATCCCAGCACTTTGGGAAACTGAGGTGGGCACATCACTTGAGGTCAGGAGTTCGAGACCAGCCTGGCCAACATGGCAACACCCTGTCTCTTCTAAAAATACAAAAATTAGCCGGGCGTGGTGGTGGGCATGTTTAATCCCAGCTACTTGGGAGGCTGAGGCAAGAGAATCACTTGAACCTGGGAGGCGGAGGCTGCAGTGAGCTGAGATTACGCCGCTGCACTCCAGCCTGGGTGGTAGAGCAATATTCTATCTCAAAGAAAAAAAAAAAGAAAGAAAGAAAAAGAAAAGAAAGAAAGAAAAAAGAGAAGCTGAAGAAAACAAGGAATTGTTCAACTCAATCAAATTTGGCCCACTGCCTTTATAGCACAGCAAACTATAACCTAGCAATATGCAAACCAATTGTGTGTATCTCTGTGCTGGCGTATTTGTGCTTGTGTGTTGGTGCGTCTCCTAGCCCCTCTCTTTGGAAGCCTGCAGAAGCTCAGGGTCTATCTCCAATGTCCCCTCCTTCATCCGCCCTTCTGTGATAGCCACAGGTGGAAGTGATGGGAGAAACAGAATGAGAGACAAGAGATGCCAAACTGGTGAGTCTCAGAGGAAGAGGTGGTCAGCTGGAGGGAGACAGAAACTGAGACTGGCAGGTGCAGCGATCAGGTCCCCTTGGTCTCTGATCACCCTAACTAGTGCTGAGGAGTTTCTTCCCTGCCTCTGATTATCTTTACAGTGCAGGAAATTTCTCTGGCTCTGTCTCTCTCTAACTTTGTGTCTCTGTTTTCCCCCCGGAGACTCTTGAGCTCCAGGTGTGCAGAAACTGGATCCAGTTTGATTGACGTCTACTGGACTCCCGTTTGTCTCTATCTTCACTGTGACCCTGCACCCACACAGCCTCTGACAGGGTCAGTCCGTATTTGCAAAATTTGGGTGTGAATGTGCCCATGTCTCCCTGTCTCATCCTAGACCTGACTTTTGACCATAAGGCAACATCTTTCTTGCAATGTTAAGCAAACCCTTTGCTGGATCCAGGGCGCTGACCCCGAAGTTACTTTGATCCAGGAAAAGCAGACGAACAGTCCTGATTTTTAAGAGGTGGACGCCGTACTTTCCTGACCCTAGAGAGGTGCCAGCACGGACTTTCCTGACCCAAGGACCTAGGTCTTGCTGTGCTGTGTCATCTGATGCCAAGATTGCATCCTCATTCCAACCCCAGGGTGAAGCACCGATGGGGAGGCATGAAGGGCTTTACACACAGTAACTCAGTCTTTACCCTTTTAGAGAGGTATGGTTGCCTTCCCCATTTTATAGATGGAGAGACTGAAGCAGTGACAGTTTGCAAGTCTTACCCAAGGTCGCACAGTGGGTTAGGGCTACATTGTCCAATATGGTAGTCACTTGCTGCATGTGGACACTAATTAAGTACTTGAAATGTGGTCCAAATACTGTTTACAATAGCAAAGATAGGGAATCAACAGATGAATGGTTAAATACAATGTAGTATATATACACCGTTGAATACTATTTAGCCATAAAAAGGAATAAAATCTTGTCTTTTATAGCAACATGGATACAACTGGAGGTGATTATCTTAAGCGAAACAAGTCAGGACAGAAAGTCAGTATCACATGCTCTCATTCGAAAGTGGGTGCTAAACAATGTGTACACATGGACCTAGAGAGTGGAATAATAGATAGAACCTCCAGTGCAATTTTGAATCAGGGTGGTAAGAACAGCCATTCATTACTTGCTCCCAATCTTAGAGGGAAAGCATTAAGTCTTTCACCTTTAAGTATGATGTTGGCTACAGACTTTTTTCTAGATGCCTTTAGTCAGGGTAAGAAATTCTGTTTATTTCTAGCTCGCTGATAATTTTTAATCAGGAATGGATGTTGGATTTCTATCAAGTGTTTTTCATGTCTGTATTATAATGAATATATATATATATGCTTATTAATATGCTGAGTTCCCTTAATTGATTATCAAATATTAAACCAACCTTGCATCCCTTGTTAAACCCACTTCCATTGTGTTTATCCCACAAGGTAGTACACTTGTTTTATATTGTTAGATTTGCCAAAATTTTGTTTAGTATTTTTAAATCTATGTTCATGAGGGTATTGGTCCGTAGTTTTCCTTTTTGGAATGTCTTTGCTTGGTTTTGAGATCAGTGTGATATTGGCCTCAGAGAATGAGATGGAAAATTTCACGTCCTGTTTAATTTTCTGAGATTTTATAGACTAGATAATGCTCTTTTCATAAATGTTTGATAGAACTCACTAGTGAAGTCATATGGGCCTAGAGTTTTCTTTGTAGAAAAGTTTTTAAGTACCCATTCAGTTTTGAAAATAACTATAGGGCTGTTCAGGCTATCTATTTCTCCCTGAGTGAGTTTTTGTGGTTTGTGTCTTCTGAGGAATTTATTCAAATCATCTAAATTGCCAAATTTTTTTGCCAAGGTTTTATTAATATTCCCTTATTATTTAAATATTTATAGAATCTATAACGATTTCAACTCTCTTTCCTGATATTGGTAAATGATGTATTTTCTATTTTTTTCTTTATCAATTTTATTAATCTTCACAAAGAATAAGTGTCTGGTTTCATTGATTTTCCTTGTTGTTTCTCTGTTTTATATTTCATTGATTTCTTCTGTAATTTTTGGAATTTGTTTCTTTTATCACCTTTGGGGTTTATTTTCCTTCTTTTTTTTCAAGTGGAAGCTAATATCATTGATTTGAGATCTTTCTTCTTTTTAAAGAATGTTTATTTACTCAAGTTACTCAAAGTCCTCCATGAGCTATCTGCACCCCATGTTTATTGTAGCATACTCACACAGCCAAGATATTCAATCAACCTAAGTGTGCATCAACAGGTGAATGAATGGATAAAGAAAATGTGCTATGCATGCATGCACACACACACACACACACACATACACACACACCCCCTCTAATACTATTCAGTCTTAAAAAAGAAGAAAATCCTGTCCTTTGCAACAGCAGGGGTGAAACTGGACCCCGTTACATTAAGTGAAATAAGTCAGGCACAGAAATATATATACTGCATGATCTCCCTTATATGTGGAGTATTAAAAAGTTTAACCCACAGAAGCAAAGAGTAGAATGGGGGTTACCAGGAGTTGGTGGAGAAGGCGAGGAGATGTTGATCAAAGGATACAAAATGTCAGTTAGGAGGAATAGGTTCAGGAGATCTATTACATAAATAGTGACTATAGTTAATAACAATGTATTGTGTTAACTATAAATCAATTGAAAAGCAATTACTTGAAAATTGCTAAGAGGTTTATGACTCCCACCCGTGGGTGAAGCAATGCTCCACAGCCACTGAGAGCAATCCTGCCCTCCTCAGGAGGCCCCGCAGAGCATCTGCTGAGGACCCGGGGATCAGCCACTCCTGCCTACTGTAGTCAGTGCCCACACACCATTGAGAGGTCTGAGGACAGGCCCCCCTGGCCAAGCTCTACTCCACTAGTGCCCAAGCATGTCATATGAGGTGCTGGGGATCGCCCTGCTCCATCCACCACCTTTGGCAGTTGAGTATCAAAGTACCAAAGTACTCGGCACCTGAGGGCTCCTCCCAGGGAGGAGATGGGCCCACCCAACACGCTGCTACCACCATGGCTGGCACCCACCTGCATGTGCCACCAGCAGGCCTGGCGACTGGCCTATCCAGTCCATTAGACCACCACCAACACCAGCATGGACCATTTTGGAGCTAGAAGATTATCCTGCCACTGTTACTGCTCATTCTATGTCCACCACGCAGGGGTCTGAGGACCTACCTACCAGCGCAGCCCTCCATTCCACTGTCAGAACCCGAGAAAGTCACCTAGAGGCCCAAGAGTTGGCCCACCTAGATCCACTAACACCATTGCCAGTGTATGCTACCCTGGAACCCAAGGACAGGCATACTCAGCATGCTGCTGCCATCCCTTGGTCCACCTAATGCCCCCATCTCAGAAAAACTTTACCACGGCTTCCACTAACAACCACATCCTAAGCCAATGAGGAAATCACAGACACCACTGACACACTACTGACACTTTTTATGGAGGAAGAAATCATATGGGAACCACACTAATGCATGCACTCAGAATCAAAGTCAAAGTGCCCAACCCAAGCAACACCATAGACACATCTTCAGGAAAAAGTCCTTCCCTAAGAAAGCAGATTCAAAAAATTAAAAGAAGCAACCATGATCCCAGATGCACAGATATCAATATAAAGACACAAGAAACATGCAAAAGCAAGAAAACACGACACCCTCAAAACAACACAGTAATTCTCCAGCCAGAGAGTCTAATGAAAAATAAATCTAGGCCAAGCATGGTAGCTCACACCTGTAATCCCAGCACTGTGGGAGGCTGAAGTGGGTGGATCACTCGAGGTCAGGAATTTGAGACCAGCCTGGCCAACGTGGTGAAACCTCACCTCTATTAAAAATACAAAATTAGCCAGGTGTGATGGTACGCACCTGTAATCCCAGTTACTTGGGAAGCTGAGGCATTAGAACTGCTTGAACCTGGGAGGTGAAGGTTGCAGTGAGCTGAGATTGCACCACTGCCCTCCAGCCTAGGCTACAGAGTGAGACTCAATCTCAAAAAAAGAAAGAAAGAAGAAGACAGAAGAAGAGGAGGAGGAGGAGGAGGAGGAGGAGGAGGAGGAGGAGGAGGAAGAAGAAGAAGAAGAAGAAGAAGAAGAAGAAGAAGAAGAAGAAGAAGAAGAAGAAGAAGAAGAAGAAGAAGAAGAAGAAGAAGAAAAGAAGGAGGAGGAGGAGGAGGAAGAAGAAATAATCCATAAAATGCCTTAAAATTCAAAATAATGATATTTAAAAAGCTCAGTGAAATACAAGAGAAGGAAAAAACAAAAAACAAGAAACAAAAAAGTCAGAAAAACAATTCAGAATATGAGTGAGAAATTTACCAAACAGATCACTGTCATAAAAAAAAGAACCAAACAGAAATTCTGGAACTGAAGAATTCATTGAATTAAATACAAAACAAATTCAAAAGCTTCAATGATAGACTAGATCAAACAAAATTAAGAATTGCAGAACCTGAAGATGGGTCTTTTGAAATAACTCAGTCAGAAAAAACATATAAGAAACAATGAGCAAAGCATACCTGATATATACACCACCAAAAAGCAACCAAGTATTCAAATTTTCACTATGCCAGAAGGCAAAAAGAAAACCAAAGGGATAGAAAACCTATTTAATGAAATAATAGCTAAATCCTTCTAAAGTCTGTCAAGAGATTTAGACATCTAGACATAATGATTTCAGTGATTTGTAGGTAGTTACAATGCAAAAAGTTCTTCTCCATGGCACATTGTAGTCAGACTGCTTAAAGTCAAAGATTAAGAGCAAATTCTAAAAACGATAATAGAAAAGCATTTAGCCATCTATAAAGGGACCCATCAACAGTGGATTTGTCAGCAGAAACCTTACAGGCCAGGAGAAAATGGAATCATACATTTAATATGCTGATAGAAAAACAAAACTATCTGCAAGATACTGTACCCAGGAAAGTTATGCTTTATAAGTGAAAAGGAAATAAAGTCGTACCCAAACAAATAAAATCTGAGTAAATTTATCATCACTGAACCAGACCTACAAGAAAAGATTACAGGAGTCTTACACATAGAAGCAAAAGGAGGATATCTACCATAAGGAAGCACACAAAAAGTAAAACCCATTGGTACAGAAAACATACAAATGAGGAAGAGAACGGACTCAAATGGTAGCATGACAGCAAAAACAAAATAACCCACCAAAATGTTATGGGGGCGAGTGTCTGTTCTTAGAGCTCCCACGATGGTGGCGGGCCGCTCCCAAGATGGGGCAGGCCACTTCCAAGATGGCTGCAAGCCTTTTGTTCTCTGACCTGGGGTTCTTGGCCTCATAGATTCCAAGGAATGGAACCTTGGGCCATGCAGTGAGTGTTATAGCTCTATTAGAAGCCATGGGTCGTGGTAGATAACCGTGGAACCTAGAGACTAGTGTTCAGCTCGATTAGGATGAACCTGGGTACTTAGCCATGGAGGAACAAAGGTGAGCTTTTAGCCTGATCGGGAGGGGCAATGGGCACCTCGCTGGATCAGGAGCACAGCCGACATCCTGCCAGATCCGGAGGGATGGTAGTCAGCAGCGGGTCTCCGGGTGGCATTCAGCAGTGGTGGACAGTGAGCAAAAAGCTCAGCTCAAACTGGAACAAACATGGACCAGAACAGTGTGCATTTCCAAGATTTAATAGAGTGAAAACAGAGCTCCCATACAATGGGAGAGGACCCAAAAGGGGTTGCCCACCCAGGCTCAAATGCCTGGGATTTATATCCTAATCATTGTCCCTCCCCCTGTGCTCTCAGATGTTAGATGATTCGACTATTTCTTTACTTCCTACTTTTAGCCTAATTGGTGTTTCAGTGAGACCTCTTTACTAACTGATTGGTTGGGTGTGAGCTGAGTTACAAGACCCGTGTTTAAAGGTGGTTGTCGTCACCTTCCCCAGCTAGGCTTAGGAATTCTTAGTCAGCCCAGGATATCCAGCTAGTCCTGTCTCTCAGTACCCCATCTCAACAGGAAAACCCAAGTGCTGTTAGGGAGGTTGGCTGATGATCACAGTAACTACTTTCTGCTGAACTGGGGCATAGAAGGGGTCATGCAGTTGAGATTTCCTTGGGAGGGGTGACTTTGATGTCATCAACATCAGAGTATGGGCTAGCAGGCCAGTCCGGGGGTCCACGGTAGATCTTAGTGATGGACTGCATCTGGGGCTCCATTTGAAGAATGATTTGTGTTTTTACAGCTTCAATTCTGGAAGAGACAAACTTAACAAAGAGGTTAAAAATACAGGGATTGAAATGTCTGGCCTGAAGTGCAGGGGATTATTTCTTTGGCATACTTCACAGGCCCTGACTATCTGCTCAATCGTTTTGAAAAGGCCTGGTCCAGTAAATAATGATTTGGTCATCTGATGGGTGCTATTGATGCCTAAGTGAAAGGTTTGATGAAGGGTTTTAAGTAATTTCCATTGGTTAGCTGCAGGTAAAAGTATTTTTCCTACCTCGGTGGCTAGACATCCTGAGGGGAGGAAACTATGTCCTTGTGAGGTTCATCATTTTATTTCTTCTGCTGAGTACTGGGGCTTGGTTTCCTGGAGGGGATTACCCCATACTAGGGGTCCTTCTATAAGCATTTCTAATGGAGGATTGCACCTTGTGGCTCTTTAGGCTTCAACATACGCTTGGTATTTTCCTTCTATTTCCCTTTCCTTTCCTTTCTGATGACCCCAGCAGTGTAAGACTGCCCCCTCTTCAGGTTTCTGTACAGCCAGTAATAATTCCTAATGGCTTCCTGATGTTTAATAGGTGTTCCCTCAGAAGTTAGGAATTCCCTTTCTCTCCATATTGCTGCGTGGGCATGGAGGACTAGGTAAGCATACTTAGAGTCTGTATATATATTTACCCTTTTTCCTTCTCTTAATTCTAGTGTATAATGGCCCCTGATTTTGCTAAGATGTCTCTGCCTAACAAAGGAGTGGGGCATTCAGACATAATTAGAATGGCATGTGAAAAGGGTAAAGTTCCCCAGTCACAACTTAGTGGCTGGGAGAAGTACCTAGTGACTGCCTGTCCTAGGACCCCTTGGATAGTAACAGATCTGGAAATCCAGCTAGTCCTGTCTCTCAAAACCACAATGATAAACAATAAGAGAGAAAGAAAGGAACAAAGGATATACATATATAAAGAAGCCAACTAATACTATGACAGGATTAATCTCTCACATATCAATAGTAACCTTGAATTAAATGGATTAAACTTTCCACTTAAAAGAAACAGACTGGCTGAATGGATTTTTAAAAGCATGACCCAACTATATGCTGCCTACAAGAATCTCATCTCACCTGTAAAAACACATATACTGAAAGTAAAGAAATGAGAAAAGATACTCCATGCAAATGAAAACCTAAAGTGAGCAGGAATAGCTATGGTTATAAAGGAAACACACTTTAAGTCAAAAACTGTAAAAAGAGACAAAGAAGGTCATTACATAATGATAAAAGGATCAATTCAGCAAGAAGTTATAACAATTCTAAACATATATGCACCCATCACTGAAGCACACAGATAAATAAAACAACTGCTATTAGATCTGAAGGGAGAGATAGACTCCAACACAATTATAATTGGGACTTCAACATCCCACTCTCAGCATTAGACAGATCATCTAGACAGAATATCAACAATAAAACATGGGATTTACATTGCACCATAGAACATACGAATCTAACAGACATTTACAGGACATTTTACCCAACAGCTGCAGAATATACATTCTTCTCATAAGCACATGAAACATTCTCCAGGATAGATCATATGTTAGACCACAAAACAAGTCTCAACATATTTTTGAAAATCAAAATCATATCGAGTATCTTCTTAGGCCACAATGGATTAAAACTAAAGCAATAACAAGAGAAACTTTGGAAATTGTAAAAATACAAGGAAATTGACATGCTTCTGAGTGACAACTGCGTCACAGGAGAAATTATGAAGAAAATCAAGAAATGTATTGAAATGAATGAAAATGGAAACAAAATATAGGAAAACCTATGGGTTACAGCAAAAGCAGTAATAAGAGGGAAACTTATAGTAATGAATGGCTACATCAAAAAAGTAGAAAGATTTCAAATAAACCATCTCATCATGCACCTCAAGGAACTAGAAAAGCAAGAAGAAACCAAACTCAAAATTAGTAGAATGAAAGAATAAACATCAGAGCAGAACTGAACACAATAGAGACTAAAGAAACAATACAAAGGATCAATGAAATGAAAAATGTTTTTTGAAAAAATGGCAAATCAGCCATGAGCTAGACTAACAGAGAATGAAAAGACAGAAGACCCAAATAATTAAATTCAGAAATAAAAAAGAGGCACTGCAACTGATACCATCAACATAAAAGATCATCAGAGGCTATTATGAACAATTATATACTAACAAACTGGAGAATCTAGAGGAAATAGATAAATTCCTGGATACATATAACCCACAGAGTTTGAATCAGAAAGAAACAGAAAACCTAAAAAGGTCAATGATGAGAAATGAGTTTGAATTAATAATAAAAATTATCCCAACAAAGAAAATTCCAGGACTTGATGACTTCATGGCTGAGTTCTACCAATATTACAAAGAACTAACACCAATTCTCCTCAAACTTTTTCAAAAAGATGAAGAGAAGGAAATCTTCCTAACTCATCCTGAGGCCAATATTACCCTGATACCAAAATCAGACACAAGAACAAAACAGAAAACTGTAAGCCAATATTCCTGTTGAACATAGACTAAAAAATCTTCAACAAAATATTAGCAAACTGCTGTGATTTGGATCTGTGTTCTCACCCAAATCTCATAGTGAATTGTAATCCCCAGTGTTGGAGGTGCAGCCTGCTGGGATGGATCATGGATCCATCATGGATCCCCAATAGATCATGGGGGTGGTCTCTCATGGCTTAGCACCATCCCTCCTTGGTACTGTATAGTGAGTGAGTTCTCATGATAGCTGGCTTTTTAAAACTGTGTAGCACATCCCTCCTCTTTCTCTTCCTTCTGCTCTGACCATGTGAAGACACCTGCTCCCGATTTGCCTTCTGCCATGAGTAAAAGTTTTCTAAGGCCTCCTCAGAAGATGAGCAGGTTCCATCATCATGCTTCCTATACAACCTGTGAAACCATCAGTCAACGAAACCTAATTTCTTTATAAATTACCCAGTCTCAGGTATTTATTTATAGCAATGTGAAAATGGACTAATACACAAACCAAATGCAACAATACATTGAAAATTATTGTATGATTACACCATAATCAAATGGAATTTATCCCAGGAATGCAAGAATGGCTCAACATATGTAAATCAATATACATCACACATCACATCACCAGAATGATGGACGAAACCCATATGATCATCTCAATAGACACAGAAAAAGTATTTGATAAAATGCAACATCCCTTCATGACAAAAACTCTCAACAAATTAGGCATAGAAGGAACATACCTCAACAGAATAAAGGCTACATATGACAAACGCACAGATAACATCACACTAAATGAGGAAAAACTGAAAACTTCTCTGAAAGAACTGGAACAAGATGAGAATGACCACTTTCACCACTCCTGTTCAACATAGTGCTGGAAGTCCTAGACAGAGCAATTAGGCAAGAGAAAAAAAATAAAGGGTATCCAAATTGAAAAAGAGAAAATCAATTTGTCTCTCTCTGCTGACAGCATGATTTTAGTTCTAGAAAAGACTAAAGACTCCACGAAAAAATTCTTACATCTGATAAACAAATTCAGCAACATTTCAAGATGCAAAATCAACCGATAACAAAAGTAGCATTTCTATGCACCAGTAATAAACTAGCTGAGGAAGAAATCAAGAAAGCAATCCCATTTAAAATAGCTACCGAAAAAAACCCTAGGAATAAATTTAACCAAGGAGGTAAAAGACTTTTACAGGGAAAACTACAAAACTATGAGACCAGATGGAAATATGGGTCTACACAACAGAATTAAGAACACCAGAAATGGTAAATACATAAGATTTTCCCCTATTATTTGAACATTTAGAAGAATAATTGACTGTTTGAACAAAAAAAGTAACAATCTAGCTTGCCTGAAGAACTTTCTTTGACATTTCTTATACTGCAATCCTACCAGTGATGAATTCTTTAAACATTTGTATATCTAAAAATATCCTTATTTTGTGTTTGTTTTTGGAAGTCCTTTTTGCTGGATATAGAATTCTGGGTTGATAGATTTGTTATTTCAGTATTTGTAAAATGTTGCTCCGCTGTTTTCTCACTTGCACTGTATCTGATAAGAAATCTGCTAACATCCTTATCTTTATTCCTCTTTACACAATATGTCTTTTTTCTCTGTTATGAAGACTTTCTTTTTACACTGATTTTGAATCATATTCTTATAATGTGCCTTGGTGTCTTTTTTTTCATGTTTCTTGTGTTTGAGTTTCCTTGAGATTCTTGGATCTATGTGTTTATAATTTTCATCAGATTTGAAAATGTTTTCACCCCTCATTCCTTCAAATATTTTGTATTTTCCCACCTCTCTCTCCTTTCTTTTAGGGATTCCAATTATACATATTTGAGGCCCCTTGATGGTGTTACATGGCTTACTAATGCTCTGTTTGTTTTGTTTTAATTCTCTTTTCTCTATGTGTTTCATTTTGAATAGTTTCTCTTGCTATGACTTCAAGTTCATTAATCTTTTATTCTGCAATGTCTAATCTACCATAAGTCTTGTGTATTTTCAATCTCACATGCTGTAGTTTTCATCTCTATAAGTTTGATTTAGACATTTTTTATATTTTACATATCTCTACTTAACTCTTTGAACATACAGAATACTATTATAATATCTGATTTAATGTCCTTTTCTGCTAATTCTATAATCTGTGTCTATTTTGATTGATTTTTCTCCTCCTATATATCTGCTTCATTCCTGTAATTTTTTGTTGGATTCTAGACATCATGGATTTTACCTTATCCATTACTGAATATTTGTATTTATATAAATATTCTTGAGCTTGGTTTTGGAACACAGGTAAGTTGTTTGGGAAACATTTATCCTTTTAGGCTTGGTTTTAAGATTCATTCAGTGAGGTTTGAAAAGGCTTCAGGCTAGGACTAATTATTCCTCACTACTGAGGCAATTCTCTCCTGAGTCCCAATGCCCCAGGAATTAGAAACTTTTTTCAGTCTGACTGACAGGAACAGGCATTATTCCTGGCCCTGTGTGAGCAACTGACACTGTTTCCTGGAATCTTTTTAGATGGTTCTCTCCCTAGCCTCGGGTAATTTCTTCACAAACATGACCTAGTCAGGATTCAGCTGAATTCCCCCTGAGGGCATCTCCTAACCTGTACTCTAACCTATAAATTCTAGCTGCCTCTTTCCCTCTCAGATGCTCCACTTTTTCCTTTTCAATGCAGCTAGCACATCTGGTTCCACCTGGGTTCCTCCTTCCTGCACTGCAGCCTGGGAACCCTCTTAAGGCCATAAATGGAGGCAATTATAGAGCTCTTCTTTCATTTCACATCTCTCAGGGATTACTGTCCTTCTTTGCCTGATGTCTTGTGCCTTACACACTCTTTTTCCTTGTATGTTCTCCACTTTGTGGTTGTTTCAGTGAGAATGTTGCTCTGGTCACTGTCACTTCACGTTGGCCATAAGATGTGTGTTTGGGCCAGGTGTGGTGACTCACATCTGTAATCCTAGCATGTTGGGAGGCCGAGGTGGATGGATCACCTGAGGTCAGGAGTTTGAGACCAGCCTGACCAATATTGTGAAACCTGTCTCTGCTTAAAATATGAAAATTAGCTGGTTTTGGTCGTGGGCGCCTGTAATCCCAGCTGCTCAGGAGGCTGAGGCAGGAGAATCCCTTGAACCCAGGAGGTGGAAGTTGCAGTGAGCTGAGATCATGCTATTGCACTACAGCCTGGGCAAGAAGAGCGAGAATCCATCTCAAAATAAAAAATAAAAAAAAGATATGTGTTTGTATTTGTGTTGGTGTTCATCCTTGTGAACGATTTCGTGTGTGTTTGTATATGTTTGTATGGTGTTATATGTGAGGGTGTGTTTATATTTGGGTAGTGGTAGTAGTGTATGATCCTGGGTGTGTCTGCATGTGCTTGCCATATTTATAGTTGTGTGTTTGTGTGTGTGTCTATCCCAGTCCCTGTCTTTGTGTGGCCTGTAGATGTTCAATGTCTTTCTCCTTCACCTCTCTTTTTCTGTGACAGCATTAGACACAGACATGAGGACAGAAACAGAGAGGGGATGAGAGAGACAAAATAGATGAGACCCAGAGGCAGGGATAAAACAGGTGGGGAAAGACAGGGAGACTGTGACCTGGGGATATCAAGACAGGATCTACCGAGAGGCCTGTCTCTCTTGCATTCATATGTCTTTGGCTAGCTGGTCAGTTCTCTCCCTGTCTTCTGCTGTCTGGGCCTTTTTCTGATCTTGTGGACCTTTCTGTGCAACCCCCCTCTCTCCCCTCTGCCCCCTGCCTCTTCCCCATCCTCTTCTATCCCCTTCTGTGTCTCTGTTTCTCTAGACTCTGAGGTCCGGAAGCACAGATGCTGGGTCCAGTTTGATTGATGTCCCCTAAGCTTGGACCTGTCTCCGTCACTGCTGTGAGCCTGTCCCCTCCCTGCGCCCGGCAGGGGTCAGTCCCTAATCACCCAACATGTGAATGAATGTGTTCATATCTGCGGTCTCTGTCTGGCACTTTCTTTCTCATTTGAAGTGGAGAATCTTCCTCTTGCTTGCAAAGCTAAACAAACCAGTTCCCACCACTGAAGATGCTGATTCAGGGAATGGAGGTGGCTGTGTCACCCCACATGCATGGGGATGACACACAGGCAATGCTTTATCTGAGGATGAAAGTCAAAGCTGCCAGGAGCAGCTGCACCCTGTCAGGCCTCTGAGCACAAGCTAAGCCATCATATCCCCAATGACCTGCACGTATACATCCAGATGGCCTGAAGCAACTGAAGATCCACCAAAAAAGCGAAAATAGCCTTAACTGATGACCTTCCACCATTGTGATTTATTTCTGTCCCAACCTAACTGATCAATGTACTTTGTAATCTCCCCCACCCTTAGGAAGGTTCTTTATAATCTCCCCCACCCTTAAGAAGGTTCTTTGTAATTCTCCCCACCCTTGAGAATGTACTTTGTGAGATCCACCCTCTGCTCCCAAAACATTGCTCTGAACTCCACCGCCTATCCCAAAACCTATAAGAACCAATGATAATCCCACCACCCTTTGCTGACTCTCTTTTTGGACTCAGCCCACCTGCACCCAGGTGAAATAAACAGCCCTGTTGCTCACACAAAGCCTGTCTGGTGGTCTCTTCACACGGACACGTGAGACACACTCCACACTTCCCTGACCCAGGTGGAAAGAACCAACAAAGTACAACCCACACTTTCCTGACCTAGGAAAGAGGCCACCATGGACTTTCCTGACCCCAGGACCTGGCTCCTGCTGCGGTGTGCAATCTGGCACAGGCTTTATAGCAACACAAGTATGGCCTAATCCGGGTATTGTGAGTCCTCATTCCACCCTTGCGGAGCACGGATAGGGAGCCATGAAGTGCTTTCAAAAGAGTAATTCACTTTGTTGTCTACCCTTTCAAGTAGGGATTGTTGTCACCCCCATTGTATAGATGGAGAAAGTGAAACACAGAGGGCTTGAGACCTTTCCCAAGGTCACAGAGCAGGCGGAAGGTAGAATCAGTTCTCAAACCCAGAGAGTTTGGTTCTACAGCCTGCTGTTTGAATCACTACCCCATGATGCCTCCCTCAGCAGAAGGTGGAGAGAATGAGTTCTGGAGGAAGGGGATTCCACAGGTAAATAGCAAGGGAGAAACTGGGTTAAATGACAGGAAAGCAATTTCTTACCTGCAGGACTTCTCAGGGCCTTTAGAATGTTAGTGTGCATTTAAAATAACATCAAGAGGTGAGGGAGCTGACAGCAGCTATTCAGACTATTTGGGTTCTCAGCTTTTTCTTTTCCATCACAGCACTCGTCACTATCTCTCAGGTCCAAGGCTCTGAGGGGTACACTCTGGGAAGTCAGAATAAGGAACTAATTTGAGTCAGACATACTTGAGTTCATATCCCAACTTTGTCATTCATTTGTTGTGCTAAAGATGCTTGGGCAAGTGCAAGCTCAGCTTGGAGCCTAAAGTTTCCTTATCTGGAAAACATGGATACCTAATGATATTGTGAGTTGAAGGGGGCCTGCCCCTCCACCCCTGTGGGTATTTCTCATCAGGTGGAGATGAGAGACTGAGAAAAGAAATAAGACACGAGACAAACCATAGAGAAAGAACAGTGGGCCCAGTGGGACCGGCGCTCAACATGTGAGGACCCGCACCAGCTCTGGTCTCTGAATTCCCTCAGTATTTATTGATCACTGTTTTTACTGTCTTGGCAAGGGGAGTGTGGCAGGGCAACAGGGTGACGGTGGGGAGACAGTCAGCAGGGAAACATGTGAGCAAAGGAATGTGTAATGAATAAGTTCAAGGAAAGGTGCTGTGTCTGGATGTGCACATAGGCTAGATTTATGTTTCACTTTACACACACTTCTCAGTGTAGCAAAGAGTGACAGAGCAGTATTGCTGCCAGCATATCTCACCTCCAGCCACAAGGCAGTTTTCTCCTATCTCAGAATAACGAATGGTTGGTTTTACACCGAGACATTCCATTCCCAGGGACGAGCAGGAGACAGAAACCTCTCTCTTATCTCAACTGCAAAGAGCCCCCCTTTTTCCCTACTCCTCCACAGCACAGACCCTTCATGGGTGTCGGGCTGGGGGAGGTAAGGTCTTTCCTTTCCCACGAGGCCGTATCTCAGTGGGGGGAAACCTTGGACAATACCCAGGCTTTCTTGGGCAGAGGTCCCTGCTGCTTTCTGCAGAGCATTGTGTCCCTGGTTAATAGAGAATGGAGAATGGCAATGACTTTTACCGGATATACTGCCTGCAAAAATATTTTTAACAAGGCATTTCCTGCACATCCCTAAATCCATTAAATCTTGATTCCATACAGCACATGTTTCTGTGAGCACAGGGTTGGGGCTAAAGTTGAGGATTAACAGCATCTCAAAGCAGAACGATTTTTCTTAGTACAGATCAAAATGGAGTTTCTTAAGTCTTCCTTTTCTACATAGACACAGCAACAATCTGATCTCTCTTTCTTTTCCCCACATTTCCCCCTTTTCTATTTGACAGAACTGTCATCGTCATCATGGCTCGTTCTTGATGATCGCTGTGTCTTTGGAGCTGCTGGATACACCTGCAAACTACCAATAGGCAAAACAGGCACACAAGGATTAATACAAAATTTATAATAGTGGAACTCCCGAGGGTTTTAACCTAAGTCACCGGGTTAAGATCTGTGAGGCTATCAACAGCTTCTGTGATTGCCTTAGTTCCTGGCACCAAATTTAAATTTATTCTTTTAATTTTGAAATGTCTAAAGGAAGATGATCTTCTCTTCCTTGTAGATAGTGTCTAACCATGTACCAGTGATGCTCAGACTCATTACAGGCTTGGGATGTAACACAAAAATCTAACATATCCCAGTCACACTGTAACTGAAAATGATGTTCCAAGCTCATGAGCCTATTTCCCATTCAAATGACATTTTGTCTAAGATCATTAGTTTGATTTGCCAGTTTTTGATCAGTACTAGATTGTGAATTCCACAGTCTCATACAATGTTTTTGCCAATTGTTAACCAAATGTACTGTCTGAACAGAAGAGTGCAATGCAACTCCCGCCACAGCAGCCATCGCTGTGACTGCAATTAATGCCACAATTACTGCAATCAAAGTAAAAATGAATCTTTGGGATCTATTTAGAACTCTTTTTTAATACTTCATTTAAAATACGAATGGATGGCGAAGCCTCCTACGGTTGGTCCATGGACGCATGATCCACACACCCTCTCTTGCTCTCACTAGTAGACTACGGTGCTGCCAATTAAAAGTTGAATCAATGCAAGTAAACAATCTGCAGTTTTCACAGGTTATAGTTTTGGAATCTGGGTTACTATTTTTCCTACAACTAGCATATAAGGGGGCTTTACACAACTTTGCAAGGGAATTGTCAGACTGGAATTTAGGTCCATAGTATAAGATGGCTTATGGTCTCTTGTCCTTATAGCTTGATTTTCAGACCAAATTCTAATGTGGTGCAAAGCCACAGTAAGCTTCCAAAGTTCTGGGTGCTGAGGACCAGTAACAGGACTAACTAACTTTGGTGGAGGTGATGAGATTCCCTTTTCACCCCATTCCCAAGGGTAGAGAGACTCTAACCTTTTGTATTTATTTTTATCTAAACCTTCCGTTAAGTCACTGTCCACAGCTGGACTCACATGTGCACTGGGACACGATTGAGTTTGTCCTGTGCAATTGAGGCAGAATTGACCTCAAGGTGCCCAATCTATAATAGTTTCAAATTCTTCGTTTTGTAATATCACCGCACTATCAGCCACACATTCTTCCCAAACTAAAACTTCTGGGCTTTTGACTCTTTGGGAATTTCCCTGGGGCAAGGCTTCCCCTTAGGCCTAGATTTTAATGATCTTCGATAAAAAGGGTCTGCAAATAATTTACCTGTGGTTTGAGTGACATTCCACTTACCATATGATAAGTAAATCTACTGGTGGCACTGACAGTAGGTACTTCTATCAACCAATTTTGGGTTGTAGGTGTTTGGGTGAAGGAAAAGGGACAAGATGGAGGAAGGTGAACAAGATGGAGCAGTCCCTGTTTCCGGGTTCTTCATCACAGATTTTCCCACGCCCGGGAAAAGAACCAAATCAACTGAGCATGCGCAGAATGACGTCAAGCCGGGGACACCGAAATTCAAGAAGCCACTCCTACATACACGCCCCAAACTCCTCCCCTTCCAGCTCCCAGGCATAAAAGTCCGCCGCTGGCAGGAGCCAGCGTGACTTCTTCGGCCCCGCATTTGTGGACCGGAGAACATCACTCGAGAGCGCCGGCGCGACTTCCCTGGCCCCCCACACCTAAGGACCAGAGAACCTCGTCCGAGAGTGTATGCAT
>NW_020258029.1:0-25825 GCF_003255815.1 Theropithecus gelada
TTTTAACAGCAGATTCAGTCATGAAGAGGAAATAGCAAAGTTGCAAACAGGTATCTTGAAAGTATCCAGTCAGAGGTGCAAAAAACAACAAAAAAAAAAAATAGTGAAAGATGAAGAGTAAAAAAAATCTATGAGGCTTATGAAACATTATCAAATAAAGCAATATATGCATTATGTGGAAACAAGAGATGAAACAGAGGCAGGAATAGAAAGCCTACTTTGAGAAATACTGACTGTGAACTTGCTGAATTTGAGGTGGGAGGTGGACATCCAGTTTCATGAAGTTCAAGAGTCCTTAAGTAGGTTGAACATGAACCTCACACCAAGATATATTCTAATAACATAGTCAAAAGTCAAAGAAAAACAGTGAACTTTAAAAGCAGCAACAGAAAATCAACTCATCACATAACTATTGGCACAACTCTCAGAAGAAACCTTTCAGGCCAGGGCAGAGTGGGATAATATATTCAAAGTATTGAAAGAAAAACTGCTATTTAAGAACACTTATATTTGCTAAAACTCTCCTTCAAAATAAAGGAAAGACAAAAATTTTCCTTTATCTTTCCTTTGACTTCAATTTATACTGCAAGGATACGGTAACCAAAACAGCATTTTGCTGGTATAAAAACAAACACATAGTCCAATGGTACAGAATAGAGAATCTAGAAATACAGCCGAACAATAACAACCTTTGACAAATCAGACAAAAGCATACACATATATAATAAATGGTGCTGGGAAAATTGGGTGGCCACATGTAGAAGAATGAAACTGTGTATCTCTCACCGTATCCAAAGAGTAACTCCCGGTGGATTAGAGACTAAATCTAAGACCTGAAATCGTAAAATTCTAGAAGAAAAACCTAGTAAAAACAATAAACCACAAAGGAAACAGACATTATACAGAATGGGGAAAAGAATCCAAACTATACTTATGATTAAGCAGTAATATGCAGACTCTGCATGGAACCCAAAAAAATCAGCAAGAAAAAGAAATCTTATTAAAAAATGGGGAAACTGCCCTTTAACTTTGGCTTTTATTAAGCGGAGAGACTGAAAAGACATATTTTTATCAGTATTTAGATAAGGAAGAAATATAATTTTAATAAAAATAAATGCAAAATAATATATTTGAAGAACGTTGTGTCTACATATGCTTGTATACATACATGTATGTATATACATACATACATAAACACATACAATGGAATAATATTTAGTCACACAACAGAATAAAATGCTGTCATTACTGTCAACACAGATGATCCTGGAGGGTATTATATTAAGTGAGATAAGCCAGGTGCAGAAAGAAAAATACTACATTATCTCTTTCATATGAGGGATCTAAACAAACTGGTCTCATAGAAGTAGAGAGCAGAATGGTGGTTACCAGAGGTTGGAGTGGTTAGAGAGGGGAACAGGATGTGGAGATGTTGGTCAGAGGACACATAATTACCATTAGATAGATAAAATAAATTTCAAGAAATCTATTGTCTAGCAATGTGGCTATAGTTACTGATGATGCATTGCATTCTAGAAAATTGCAACGAGAGTGGATAAGTGTTCTCACAACAAAAATGATAACTATGTTAGATAATGCATTTGTTAGCTAGATTTAGATTTAACCATTGAACAATCTGTATGTGGAATGTTCAAAACATCATGCTGTATGTAATAAAATCATCCAATGTCATCTTAAATTTTAAAAATTCAAAAAGCATGCTTAGAAAAATTATTCAAGCTAGCATTGAATATATAGCTAAATATCTTTAGGTGGTAAGTACAATTAAAATAATTTCAAAAGTAATAACACAGAGATTTGATTATCAATAGCAGCTACGTAAGAGCACACTTCAAGAAGAAAAAGTGTTTTTCTGTGTGAAGGTAAAATGAGAACAAAGGAGTGAGAGACATGCCTTGGGAATATCAAATCCTGGTGGACACTGAACTGAAGGAACCGCATAGTTCTTGCACCAGCGCAGAAGTGTGACATGATCTGACCTAGTATTGAGTTGCAATGAGACGTCAGGAGTTGAGGATGGAAGCAGAGACCAGGGAGGGGGAGAGAGAGGGTGGGGATTCAGATCAGGTGATGAGCAGCCGTGGGGGGTGAGAAGCAGCTGAATTCTTGTTTCTTAAATGTGGGGCCCACAGGATGTGGGTGTGAGAGGGTGAGGGTGGTGACCTGGATAGCTAACTGGAAGGATGGAGGTGCTGTGGGCAGAACAAGTCCAGGGAGAAGGATGCAGTGTGAACAGTCTGTGTGCAACACTTAGAGCTTCCCCTCCAGCCGTGTGTCAGGAGGAGCTTGTCTCTATGCCTTTGCACATGCCAGCCTCGGGGCCCAGAAGGCTTCTCCTGCCCTGGCAGAAAAACTCCAACTGCCTTCTCAAGGGTCCCAGCTGTGACTCTGTCCCTATACTCCCACCCCTATCTATCCCTCTTTGCTTCATGCACATGCTGAACCTAACACATGTTGCACAGCCTTTACCGTATTGTGCCCCAGGAGGCGCCCCAGAAGTCAGGATGGAGTGCCATGAGTTCCTCAACCCGGTGTTTATCAGAATGCCTGCACCTCAGTGATTCCCACATGACAGGGGCTCACCCAGTGACTGGCTGGGGACCTGCTGGACCCCTAGGTCTGCTATTCACAGGTCCTGCCGCCTTGGGCCGCTCAACCCGCCCCCACGGACCTCAGTCTCTGCACCTGTCAAATGGGTGTGCTCTTTCTCCTCCCACCTCTGATGGTCCTGTGGGGACGGCTCCACGCCCAGGATCCCGAAAACCGCGAGCAGCGCGCCCTCTGCTGGGAGGTGACAGGGTCTTTGCCCATACCCTTTCCGGGCGCCAGTTGGCCTGGGGGAAGGCAAAGCCAGAGGGAGGAGGAGGGGTTTCCAGTGACTGTCCACTTTCTGGGTAGTGGACTCATTTTCCTGTTAATGGTCACCTTAACTATGGAAGAGGCCAGCATAGACATTTTACTGAGCACCTGCTAGATTCTTGTTACTGATGTGTTACCCGCTATCACCCGTATTTGTTTAAGAGAAATAAGCGACTCAGAGCGCGGGGTGTGGGTCCTGGAGAGGAAGGGAAATGTGGGCCGGGCATGTACCAGTGAGGTAAGTAAGGGGGGATCTCAGGAATGGTTGAAGTCCTGATCTGCCTACACTGCATATACTGTGGCTAGGGTTGAGTTGGGCTCCGTCCCCGCTCAGTTGGGAAGGATCTTGACCAGACACTGCCACCCGAGGGCTTTGATTTCTGGTCTGTGAATGGAGGTGGCACCCCCAGCTAGCCCCTTGCTGGGCTGAAGGGCCCCCGCCTGTGGGGTGTGACAGCTTCTGCCCGTGGCCACCAGGGGGCGCGCGAGGCTGCCGCTGGCCGCAACACGGAGCTGCATCCAGCAGCCCAGGCTCCAGCACCAGACAGGTTGAGGTTTCTGTGGGTCCCCGTCGCCTTTTCGCCGGGCAGGGGTGAGCGGAACCTTGCCCGCCAGGCTCAGAAGCCACAGGAGCTGGAGCCTGAGGAGGTGCTGGGGCCCTGTCCAGCGCTGACCGGCCTGGCAGCGGGTCCCAATGCGACCCGTGAGGGGAGGGTGCTTGGGCTCCTGGTGGCTAGTGGCACCTGCTTCCTGGGCCACACTGATTCTGGCGAGTGCTGGGGGCGCCGCGGGAAGGCGTCGCGGAGCTGCGAGAACCTGGGGCGGGGAGGGCCCTGCTGGTCGCTGAGGGATCCCAGGCGCCCCAGTGGACCTCCTGCAAGCTTCGGCTCTGCCACCCGCCATTTGCACCCCTGGTTTTTCTTTCCAGAGGTGGAGGAATTGATCCCAGCTCTGTTAAACTCCGGGACGGTTCTTCTTCGTGATACAGAAAAATCAGGAAAAGGGTAATTGGGTGTGCAACAACTCCAGGTGAATTCGGATCCTTTGACTCCGGATTCTGTCGGGGGCATGGGGATGATTCTCGTGGTGAAGACATGGAAGCCAATGCTCAGGAGCTGGGAGACGAAAGATGGCCTGCATAAAGTACTGCAGTGACTGAGAGCAACGCGAGGTTACGGCGCACAGCAGTTTCAGGAGCTGCAGAAAATTGCTCTGGAGGCTTTGGTTCTGTGTTTACTGTGTGAAGAGGCAGGATGGATACATTCGGTGATCAGAAAAGCCTTAGGCCCACTCTGCAGTGCGCAAAGCGCTCAGAGGAGCACAGGCTCTACTGCAGTACCTGGACGGCTTCCTCATGCAGTTCTCTGTTTCTCTGCCTGGGCTGAAGATGGTGCTATGCTTACACAGGATGAGTATTGTCATGCTGGAAGTTTAGCTGATGCTGAAGTGAAAACTGCAGAATCATGAGTTAACTTTAAAGAAGCAAAGTTGAAGGGTCTTCTTTTGCAAGGTAGCTTGGGCTTGAGCTACATTCATTCAATGTCTTTGGTTCCCAGGGATACAAAATCTAGTAGTGTTTTTATATCTCGAGTCTCAATCCCAAATGCTGCCTCTGAAGAAGATGAAGATGACTGGGGATCCAACAAAATGATGGTAAACACAGGTGATCTTGGACGTGTAACAAGGATCTCTAGTCCACAGGTTGAAGACGGCGACAGTCGTTTTCTTGCAAATGAAGTTTTACAGGAGGATTACACCCAGCTACCCAAAGAGATATTTTTTCGCTTGCCCTCACAGTGTTATGTGCTGCTGGTGCTGAACCTCTTCCCAGAAATGGAGACCAGTGCAGGAATTCACACAGGCTAGGTTACCTTGATACCACGGGTGCTTTCCTGAGAATTTACAGAGTTGATAAACGTTATGATTCCTTCAGATCCAGAGAGAAGACCTTCAACAATGGCCCTGGTAAGCATTCAGTACTGTTGTCTGCTTCTAGAAAGAGGGCAGAAGGGTAACAAATAGAATTGAAGCCTGGAAAGTTCAAAAATTTACTTTTAGAATAATAACTCAAGGAAGCACAGATGGCAGAGGCTGCAGCTGAAGTAGAGCACTCTGCTGGCGGGAAGGCCACCGTGTCCCACACCCAGAGTAATGAGTCATTCGGCCTATTGGAAGGCACATGAGCTGTTCCATCAACCTTCCTGAATACTGACCTACTCATGTCCCACCTCCTCCAGAAACTGTGACAAGAGGAAGCTAGGATGAAATCATTGCTGGAATCCCATTTGTAATTACTTTCACTATTGGTGTCAGTAGTGTTACCGCTTGGGACTTTTATTTGTGAATTACAGTTGAAAGCTGCATTTTTACCTATGTCAAGCTTTTGTCTGATCTTACCAGTCTTTCTGCTGTAGGATACCAGTCACTGTTGGATATCACACCATCCTGTCCAGGAATAGCCACTGTGGTGGTGTGCTGCTTGTAGCTTGCTGTTGCTTGGTAGTACAAGATACCTTTCCCTGTAGTGACTTGTAAGAAGAACTCAAGGGCGTTGTTACAAAAATATTCTCCCTTCAAAAAGGGAAAAGCTAAAAGATTCATTACTACTCAGCCTTCAATACACCTGTGTGTCAATCTTATATTTATTTTTTAATAAAAAACTGTAAAACACACTTTTGTATCCAACTGTTAGTGCTTTGTATGCACTGCATGAAGCCTGAGATGGTAATTCTGTGGAAGCATTACCTTGGGAATTTGCTGTCTTTGCTGTAGGCTTGTAGAATTAAACAAACATTGTAGTTCATAGGCATTCTCTTTGAAACAATTACGTGAAATGTACAGCTGTTCTTGAGGAACTTTGAAGCTAGTACATTGAAAAATGCTCTTTTTCCTCCTTTGTAGTGCTATATTAATGAAGTATAATAATTCACTGGTTTTGTAATTTTTTTCTGGTAATGTTCTTCTCTGACTCCTTAAAAATATCTCCTCCCTCCTCCCAAGTTTTGTGCTTGATTTTGTGGTTAGTCTGTTTCTAAATGTTTTGCGCAGTTTCTCTTGTATATAAACTGTATTCATGTATATAAACTGATCCTGGTGATCCTGTACATAACTGTTTGAAATGCTAGAATGACCTCTGTCATTCCAGGTTTTTCACAAAATATATTTTATTTGTGATTAGTCATTTGACTAATAATACCAGCTAAAAGACGTTGCCCCCCCCCAAGAAAAAGAATTTGTGTCTTGTTTATTTCGTCATTAATATTGGCTGAAAGCATGTTTGCTCTTATCTTTGACTTGTGTTTTATTAACATCAATTGGCATATTAAAAGTCCCTCTGAACTTACCTTAATTGTCTAAAAAAATGTAAGAGAAAGGGCCTGTGGGAAGGACTACCAGGCAGAGGGGCTGGTGTAAGCACGTGCTGGGCAGGAGGGAAGAGGTAATGACCAGGACCAGGGAAATCCCCAAACCCAGCAAGTCAGGGAGCCAAATGAAAGCCTTTCATCCTGTATCAGCCATCTAACCCCATTGACACTCCAAGTGAACATTCTTTTAGAGACACTCAGTGTCCGGTTTTTTTCTGTAATCCTGTAAAGGAATCTGATTTCTCCCATTAGCCATTCACAGGACTAAAATTTCACATTAGAATGCTCTTCTTTAGAAGGCATCTTCCTAGATTCGGCTGCAAGGAGATTAGGAAGTTACTCTCAGTCACTTATACCCCACAGGGACATTAGTTCACCAGAGCTTTGGTGGGGGAGTAGAGGAGCTCATTACAAGCAGGTCTGGATGCTGCACAGAGTGTAAAGGAGGCAGAAGGACCCAGGACACAGAGGCCTGGAGATAGCTCCAATCCTGGGAGGTACTGTTATTATTCTCATTTTACAGAGGAGGAAACTGAGACACAGGCAGGGAATGTGATCAAGACCACACTGCCCCGGAGCAGAGGAGCCAGGACCTAAACCCAGGTCCTGCCTTGCCATCAGAGCTCTCACCCATAACCTCGTTCTGCTGTTAAGCAGGATTGCCCTGCGGCCGGGAGCACAGACTCTGGATTCACATTCCAGCTGCTCTACCATTTCCAGCTGTGTGGCCTTGGGCAAGTTACTTGTCTGTGCTCAGTAACTATAAAGTGGGTATAGCAGGACCTGCCTCGTGGAGTCCCTTAAATGAGTTAATAGCTGTAACATGCTTAGAACGGTGCTGTGCGCATCATCACCAGCCAATACCTGTGGGCCATATAATGCCTCAATCCCAGACGGACATATATCCTTGAAGGGTCTAAAATCCAGGATCCTGAAATGCCTGGTGGTGGGATCCTGAAATCCTCTGGCAGCATTCTAACACCTTTAGGCTGCAGAACTGTACCCTGCTTCCCAGGGCTAGAAGGTGTGGGATCACCTGCTCACCCAGTTCAGTCCCACAGTAGGCAAAGGTTTTGTCACAGGCTTGCCTGGGTCACAGCCCCTGTAACCTCCCCCTCTCCTTCCCTTGCATGCTCCCTCACCCAGATTCACACATGCACTCCAGGCCTTCTGGGCCCAAAGGGAAGGAGGGAGGGTAGGGAGTGGGCACACAGGTCCACTGAAGCACGCTGCCTCCAGCCCTGCTGAACTGGCAGGTCCAGGGAATGGGCTTGGAGATGAAGGGGTCTTGCCCTCCCTTTAACTTGAAGCCTCAATTTGCAGTGATCCAAGAGCTTCATCTCTCCCTGTGAGCTTGTCTGGATGTTTATGCTCGATGGCACGGGCCCCTTCTTGCAGGGGTGCACAGGCCAGGGCCTGGCTGGCAGCCACGGCAGGTGAGGAGACCTTGGCAGATCAGACCTTCTGCTTCAGCTTCATTGTATGTGTCTTCTTCTGAGCCACAGCTGGCCCCAGTTCAATGACACCTTCTGTGGCAGCATCGTGGTGTCTAGGGGTATAATCTTGAGCACGTGCCAATGCTATCCCAAGGTATAGTATATGGTGGTGGGGCTGAGTGGAGCCAGAAGGGCTGGATCTTGTACCTCTCTTCCACACATCAGTCCCTATCCTTCAATCATCTTCTTCTTCTCATTTTGATTCTGTTTTATTCTGTCCTCTCTTCTGAGCATCCATCCATTCATTTATCCATTCATCCATCTATTTATCCATCCATTCATCCCAGCATCAGTATATCAATCCATGCATCCATCCATTCATCTATCCAACCACCCATCCATCCATCTGTCCATTTAGCATGAGGATTGATTAGAAGCCTCCTGGATCTGGAACCATGGACCAGACACCATGGGGGAGACATGATTAAATACAACATATAATTTGTGTGCTTAAACAAAAGCTAATGAGTGCTTACCACCTGCCCAGCAGTCCTGCATTCAGGGTGCAATTCTCCCCTCATCCTGAGCTTTTCGGTACCTTCTGTAGTTTCATTTTGTAGTAGAGAAGGCTGAGCCTCATAAAGTGGGGTCACACAGCTGCTTGGTAGAGTTTGAATTGGAACTCAGATGTGTGTGACATAAGCATCACCCTCTGCCTTCAGTCCTCCATCCCAGGGTCCCAGAGCTGCTGAGCATTCTGGGATTGGCCAGGTCTAACCTTTGTGGCATGCATTGAGCAATTCTCTATATTTTGGAGTCTTAATGTATTCCTAGCCTTAGTGATGGCAAGGACACTGCTTTGGGAGACCTGGGCTCTAGTTCAAGTTCTGTCCCAAACTTTCTGTGTGATCTTTGTCTTTCTGAGTCCGGTATTTGCATCTGCATAGTAGGACACAAGCACCAATTTTCACAGCCTCATAGGGGTATTACAGAGGTCAGAGAAGAGAAGAGATAGAGGAATATTTTGTAGATTGTGGAGTGTTTTGTTTAGGTGAAGGGCTGTCAGGTCCTGACAACCCTGAGGAATGAACACGTCAGGAGTTGTAAACCTTCAATGCCCAGAGAGGCAGAGTGACCCTTCCAAGGTCTCCCATTGCTGATCAGAGACAGACCTAGGGGAGAAAAGGAGAGAAACATGGATTCTAACATGGGCTCTGTCTCTAACTGCCTGGGAGACTTCTCAAACGCCTTCCCTCTCTGGGCCTCAGTTTCCTTGTTGTTACAATATGTGAGACAGGATGAGGGTATGGTGGGGGCAGATATCTGGGGGCCCTGCTAGACCTTCCCTCTAGGGCGCAGGCTTGGGCATTCCCCAGAACACCCATATTGTCCTTTACACCTGGGTGGCTGTGCTCAAGGATTCAGGGAGGGGGGACTCCTGTGGCCCTGGACTCCCTAGCCCTTCCCCTTCTGTGGGCCCACCCTGGGCTGTCAGCATGTTTTGTGCTGGAGTGGTCTGAGTTGGTTTATAGTCATTTTCCAGGCAGTTTATGGTCGCCTCACCTCCGTCCGTGCCATGTCCTGAGCAAAGGTCCTTGGGGGAAGACCAGAGCCACCCATGTCACCACCAGCTATCGTAATCCTCTTCCCTGTGAGGAGGCTGCACCCTGGGAAATGGCAATAGGTGGGATGGGGCATCTGTCCCGACCTCCCCCTTAACCAGAGATGGCTCTGAGGCTGTGGGCATGGTTACTGGAGTGGCAGTGGGAAGCGAAGTGGAGGAGCAAATATTGCGGGTACTAATGAGTCACAGTTGATAGACTCATGTCTTCTTGTGCTGTGGAGGCAGTGGTGGTGGGATGCAGATGGCATATGTTTTGGTGACCTAGAGGCGTACATTCAAATAGCTGTTACCTCATGTTCTGCGTCTGTGACCTTGGCAGGGGGAGCTCCTCAACCCCCAACCTTGCACAGCTGAGTGGGAGAAACCAGAGGGGACTTGTGTTGTCGGGGACCTGGCATCATGCCTGGCACACAGCACTTGCAAGATCTTCATTCTCAAGACTAGCATTTGTAGCACTAGGGGCTACACACAGAGGTCTGTGTATGTATGGGCAGGTATATGTGGATGGGCGTGGGTCTGTTTGTGTGTGGGAGTGCGTGTTTCAGGGACACAGGCTGTTAGAACCAGCACAAGGTGACTCCAATAAGGGAAGGGAGGAAAGTGCATGGTGAACTAGGAAGACACTCTAGAGCTAAGGCTTACTGCATCCCACATAGCCTCTTGGTGTCTGTGTCATTGCAGCCTTCAGTTCTCATGCTTGTCTTCCTCTCAGTGTTCTCCCCTGGATCTCAGTGCCTGGCCTGTGGGAAGCTTCAGTAAATAGGGAAACATAAATACAAGGGAATAGAATTAGCTAATTAGGGTAATTAAGCGCGGGGTAGCCAATACCAACAGGCATTAAGCTGTCCCTGATTTTTAGGGGCTGGAGGTCTAGTGGGAGAGACAATTTGCTGCATGATGGGAAAGAAGTAGGATTCACAGAGAAGGTGTGAACTGGGCTTTGTAGGTTAAGCAGAAATTCACGAGGCGGAGAAGATGTGGGAAGACTCTCCAGGCAGAAGAGCAACATGATCAAAGCCATGTGGTGAAAGAACAAAGCAAGTGGGTCAGCAATGCTACCAGAGGGGGAGGGGAACAAGTCAAGGTGGAAATGGAGGGACCTCAGCTCCTCAGGCCCTGGGGTGTCATGCTAAGGAATTTGGATCTTACTCTTTAGTCGATGGGACAAGGGAGGGACATGACCAGATTTGCAGTTTCAGAAAATTATCAGGCTGGTATCTGGAAGGAGGAAGGTCTGGGACAGTCAGACCAATGGGAGGCTTCTCTGCTCAGATGAGAGATGGTGGTCATCTGGATTGGGGAGAATTTGAACCCAAGGCTGTAGGAACTGAGAAAACAGTTCCAGTTTACCATATGTGGAGTACCTGCTGTGGCTGGCAGGGCACCAGTACTTCTACCCAGGTTATCTCATTAAAATCCTAAAGTAGACCTGGTCAGATATGGAAGTCGCCTGGGCCTCAGGCATGAGAGAGGAGGAGGAATTGGGGCAAATCTAGTGGGTGGGTGCAGTTGGAGATGTTGAGCCTATTAGCAAAGGTGGGACAGGAAAGTTGGGAGCAGGGAAGGGAGTGACAGGGAGACTGAGGCCTTTCCCTGCCTGGCTGCAGCCCCTACCCATTAGCCTCCAATGCCTCATTCCTGCCAGATCTGCTGGACCCAGGACCAGGACCCTGGTTGATGTTGAAGGTTCTATCTCCTCTGTGGGCCTCCCTCCCTCTGCTTCTTCCTTCTGAGGATTGCTCAATTTTCTGCCTAAACACAAATCTGACTGCATACTCTCCTGCTGATAACTCTTCAAGGGTGCCTCTGATTCTGGACAAAAGGCTGAGCTTCTTAGTTTTATGTTCTGGGGGTCTCCATGGTTTGATATCCCCTCCCCAGCTTCAATTCTGCCTGTTCCTCCTCATCAAAGTACCTGTATTTTAATATGCTACCTCCTCTCCTTTTCCTCCAAGATTTTCATAGTTGTGGTTGTGATGATGATGACGATGGTGAGGATGGTAATGGTGCAGGTGGTGATAATGATAGTGATAGTTATGTTGAGGATGATGATGGTGAGGATGGTGATGGTGAAGGTAGTGATCATGATAGTGATAGTTACGCTGAGGATGATGGTGAGGATAGTAATGTTGATGATGGTGAGGATGGTGATGGTGAAGGTGGTGATAACGATAGTGATAGTTATGCTGAGGATGATAGTGATGATGATGGTGAGAATGGTGAAGGTGAGCATGGTGATGGTGATGGTAAGGATAGTGATGGTGAAGATGCTGATGGTGATAATGATAATCATGATGGTGAGGATGGTGGTGGTGAAGGTGGTGATGATAGTGATAGTTATGATGAGGATGCTGCTGCTGATGCTGGTGAGACTGGTGAGGGTGCGAATGATGATAATGAGGATGGTGATGGTGAGTATGGGGATGGTGATGGTAATAAGAGTAGTGTTGGTGAGGTTGGTGATGCTGATGAGGATAGTGATAATGATGCTGAGGACGGTGAG
Organism: Theropithecus gelada; assembly: GCF_003255815.1. Classification (NCBI taxonomy): domain Eukaryota; kingdom Metazoa; phylum Chordata; class Mammalia; order Primates; family Cercopithecidae; genus Theropithecus; species Theropithecus gelada. The sequence goes on from NW_020258029.1 coordinate 11,809, forward strand.
GGTTATAATGACGATAATGATATTTATGACGATAGTGAGGATGGTGATGGTGAAGGTGGTGATAATGATGGTGATAGTTATGGTGAGAACGATCATTATGATGATGATGGTGAGAATGGTGAGGGTGAGAATGGTGATAGTGATGATGATAGGTGATGTAAGGATGTTGATGGTGATCATGGTAAAGAAGGTAATTGTGCTGACTGGACCATGAGGTAATAGAGGCAGAAAAAGTGGCAACTTCTAGGAAGTACAGACCCAGCTGGGAAGTACAAGGCAACCTTAGTGGGGGTGGAAGATGTTGGGCCCCTGCCTCATTTCTCAACATCTGGGGGAAGCTCACCCCTCACAGTAGTTCCAGAAACCCTCCACCCAGCATTCCCTTCTCACCATCAGCATGGAGCTTTTCGGGTGCAGACAAGTGTCTTCTACTCACTGCACTCTGTGGGAAGGGAAAAGGGGGAGTGCTATTTATGAACACAGCATAATACAGTAGGGTCTCATCTAATATTAGTTGGAAAAATTTTCAGCTGAGGAGAGCAGGTCTCACAGAAGTCAGGTAACTTAATCTTCCATAGCATCCAATTGTGATTTACTGAGCAGTTACTATGTGCCAGGCAACATGCTAGGTGGTTCCTTATATGTTATCTCATGAAATCCTTACAACAATGCAAGGAGATAGGCATAACTACCCCATTATAAAAATTGTGGTAAAATAAACATAACATAAAATTTACTGTCTTAAGTGTACATTTCAGTGGCATTAAGTACATTCACATTGTTGTGCAATCAATTTCGAGAATGCTTTTCACCTTGTAAAACTAAAACTCTGTACCTCATTAAAGAACAACTCCCCATTCCCCACCCTCCCCAGGCCCTGGCAGCCACCACTCTCCTGTCTGTCTCTATGGATTTGACTACTCTAGGTGCCTTGGAAAAGTGGAATAATACAGCATTTGTCTTTTTGTCTGGTTTATTTTGCTCAGCCTAATTCAAGGTTCATTCTTGATGCAGCAGGTGTCAGAATCTCCTTCCTTTTCAAGGCTGAATACTATTCCACTGTCTGCATAGACAGCATTGTGTCGATGCATCCATCCACCAATGGACACTTGGGTTGCTTCCACCATTTGGTTATTGTGAATGATGCTGCTCTGAATATTGTTTGCAAGTATCTCCTCCAGGCTAGCCCCATTATACAGAGGAGCATAGAGAGATTCTCTGAGGAGGGATGACATGCCCAGAGCTCAAAGCAAGGTCCTAGTAAAGATCATCACCCAGTCTCCCAGACCCCAAAAGCAGAGCTCCTCTCCTCACCCCACTGCCTTTCTTAGGACCTGCCTCCTGCTCCACCACACTGTGCCCACTCGCTGATATTGAACTTGCCTAGGCCTCTTGATCCCTGAAATTTCAGAGATGGGGACTGGTGGGCACAATCACAGCCACCCACTTCTCTGTCCCCTATGCAGTTTCTGTACCAAACGATACATGAAATGACCTGCTTTCCCTTTCCACTCTTTCACCAGATGTGGATGAGGTGCCTACTTTGTGCCAAGCATATGTGGGCACTGGATGAAGACCCCTGGGAAATGAGAAGATGTGAGCTCCTCAAGGCCAGAGGCATCCCTTTCACTGGTTGCTTCCCGTAGTGCCTAGGAGAGCACTGCGCATAGCAGGGGCCCTGATGATTCAAGCATCAGTGTTTGATGAGTGAATGAAGAAGAACCAGGGAGGGAACAGGAGCCCAGAGGTCCATCCCTTTACTGGTGCTGTGCCCTGAGCAGATGCCTCCCATGTCAGGCAGGGAGGCCACCATGGTGTGGCCCCTCCCCAGAGTGTGTGCAGAGGTTCGCCAATGCCCCAGGAGGCAGCTGCGCAGAGGTTGTCTCCCCCTTGCCCTGCAGATTACTTTTATATCTGTTGACTCCGAATTCCAAGGCTTCCAGTCCCAAAGGCCCTGGGCCTGGTTAAGAACTAGCTGGCAAGGCCGGGCGCGGTGGCTCAAGCCTGTAATCCCAGCACTTTGGGAGGCCGAGGCGGGTGGATCACAAGGTCAGGAGATCGAGACTATCCTGGCTAACATGGTGAAACCCCGTCTCTACTAAAAATACAAAAACCTAGCCGGGCGCGGTAGCGGGCGCCTGTAGTCCCAGCTACTCGGGAGGCTGAGGCGGGAGAATGGCGTGAACCCGGGGGGCGGAGCTTGCAGTGAGCCGAGATCGCGCCACTGCACTCCAGCCTGGGAGACACAGTGAGACTCCGTCTCAAAAAAAAAAAAAAAAAAAAAAAAAAAAAAAAAAAAAAAAGAACTAGCTGGCTGCTGAGATGAAGAGGTAATTGTCAGGCCCTCTGGGTGGGGCAGTAGGGCCCTGAGGACAACCTCCCCTGATGGTGGAGAGGGAGAGAGGGTGGAGGTGGGGATGCTGGCTCCTTACCACCATCCAGGCTGCAACTTTGCCTTCTCACTCACTGAGAGCGAACTATGGAAACCATAAACTGTTTCCAGCTCTCGGTTCTGAGCTAGGCATTATTATTCCCATTTTACAGATGAGGAATCTGAGGTTTAGGGGCTTTGTCTTGTCAGGGACAAGACAGAAGCTTACAGTGAATATAGGGTCTCCAAGAAACAGAAATCACACAGTAAAGCCTGCTGTGAAAAATACAGCAAAACAGTCTACAGGCATGACTCCTGCTACTCACAAACAAACAGAGGCCTGAAGGTGGCCAAGCGCAGGCCTGGGGCTCTGTTTCCACCCACTGTGTGACTCTGGGCAGGCTTCTGGCCTCTCTTTGCCCTGTCTATGGAATGGAAATGCTAACAGCTCCCATCTCCTCGGTCTTCTGGGAAGGTTAAGTGAGATAATACATGCGAAGTGCTGAGAACAGAGTGTGGCCCAAGCAGGTTTTCCATGTGTGTTTGTCATCATTAGTAAGTGTCTTCTGTGTGCCAGAGCCTGGGTCAGGCGATATACACCCAGCACCTCCTTCAGTCCTCATAGGAACCCTGTGAGTTTGGGGTGTAGTGCCCTTATACAGATGAGAAGACTGAGGCTCAGAGGAGTGCAATTGTAGACCCCAGATCCCCTAGGCAGTCAGTGATGGTGGTGGGGCCAGAGCTTGGGCCTGATATAAGCACAGGCAGCCTCCCTCCAGGGAGGCGTCCAGCCCTGGCTCTCCAGACACAGCCAAGAGTTCTGCAGCCCTGGGAAGGTGGTGGGACCAGCTAAACCCCTGGGCTGTGACTCTGAGCTCAGAAGGCCAGGCTTCAGGTTCAGGAGCTGGCAGCTGCATCAGGGACACTCTTCTTTGTTTGGATAAGGGGTTGGCAATGGCGTTTCTGCTTCTGGCACACAGAGTGAACAAATGTTCCAGTGGGAATGAAGCAGATAGTCCCAGTGGGTGCAGGGGCCAGCCCCAGCTCTGACTCAGGGCTGGTTACTTGGGCTGCACTGTCAGGAGAGTGGGAGGCTTAAGCCACTCTGGGTTCTGGGCTCTTCCCTGTCACTTCCCAGATGTGTGATCTTGGGCAAGGGACCTGATGTCGGAACCATCCTTTCCAGAGGGACTGTAGTGCAGTGATAGAAAACATAATACTTGGAGCTCCAGTGCCACTACCTAGAGCCCATGTCACCCTGGGTACAAGCCAGTAGGGCCCTGTGCCTCAGTTTCCTCACTGGATCTCCTAAAATTATGGTGATAATGAGGTGAGCCAACTAACAGAGCCTGGCTAGTTGTGGCTGCACCCAAGAGCTGTGGATGTTCCTGCTGACAAGCCCTCACCTGTAAAATGGGAGTGATAGTTTCCACTTGAAGGTATTGTTTAGAACAATGGGCCGATAAGCATAAAGTCTTTAGCCATGGTCTGGGACCCAGCAAACTGTCAAAGTGAACTGGTCTTCATATTGCAATTGCACGTTTGTGGTTAATTTTGGAGACATCAAGTGGAAGAAACACTGAATCAAGAGTCAGATTTGGGGTCAGGCTGGAGATTTGCAACTTAATTTATTCATCATGCTGGGCTCAGTGTCCTCATTTATGAAATGGGAAGAGTCACATCACCCAAAGTCTTCTTGTGAGATGAGAGGAGACCATATGCCAAAAACATCAGGGCCAGGGGAGAGCTCAGATATTTGCTGAGTGGCTCTTTGCCTACCTGTGTGTCTGTCCTCTTCCCACTGTGTTTGCTGTGTCCACCCTGCGGCCCCATCTCCCTTATGTCAGGTTGTGGGATCCAGATCCTGCCAGACTTGATCCACATCCAGGTGAAGCCCATGAGCTACAGGGAAGACCCTCACTTCCTGCGGCCCCTACACTGGGACAGCTGGAACTGGGAACCAGCAACGGACAAGAAAGTGGTTCTCATGACCGCCAGGCCTAAGTGGAAGCTGCTGGGTTAATCCTTATGGACTCAGAGGAGAGTGTGGGAGGAGAAACCCAACACAGAGCAGGCCCAGGTGGGCACACGGAGCACAGGAGTGGGGTTGGTGCCCAGCTCTGGGTAAAGGAGGACAGGGTGAGGCACTGAGGGGTTTGAAGACATTTGGGAGTGAAGAGAGGGCAGTGGAGTGTTTGGGACACCCTGGGCGGGAACAAGTGTGACAGAAATGAGTATGGCCTCTGGAGTCAAATGGGCCTAGGTTTAAATTTCAGCTCCTCTGCTGTGTGACCTTGGCAAATTCCTTCCTCTCCTGAGCCTCAGTTTCCCCACACAGTCATAATTACTCCTCTTCCACAGGGGTGTTGTGCAGATTGGGACAATGCAGCTGAGTGCCTGGCACACAGTAGGCTCTTGTTCTCTCTGAGTGCTCATCATGAGCAGCACGGGGCTGGCGGCCAGAGACCCTGAGTTCAAATTTGGCTCTGTGGCTGACATGCTCTGTGACCCTGGCCGGTCCCTCACAGCCCACCCTCATCCAGTCTGCTTGTGAACAGAGCTCTTCATTCATCTGTGTATCCCTTCATTCCATCCACATGACTGAACTGAGCATCTTTTCCTTGCCCCACCTGTACTGGCCTCTACTACTCAGGAGCTCCCAGTCCAATGGAGGAGGCAGACAAAACCGCAGAAGACAAAAAGGCCCAGTGTGACTGGGTCTGTGAGGGACAGAGAGGACCCCGGAATGATTGGAGAAGTGCATGAGTGACCTAGTTCAGATGATGATATCACAGTAGCCCTGTTTCTTATCATCTACCAGGCATTGTGTGAAGTACTTTGCACACATTTCCTGCTGTAAAGCTCAGAAACAACTGTAGAAGCAAATCTGTTATACCTCCCACTTTACAGGGGAGAAAACTGACACCCAGAGAGGTGAACCAGGCTTCCACAGGCCTTGAGCTAGTCACTGGGATGTGGATCCAGGGGAACTGACTCAGTGATCCCCTTACCCTCTTGGTCTTTGCCCCTGCAGCCTCCTGGCCTGTCCCCAGGGCCCTGCATGTTTGGCCATCCTCTAAGATGACCTGGACATGGGCTACAGGAAAGGCAGCAGCCCCAGTGCATCTCCATTTGATAGGGAGGAACTTCAGGCCCACAACAGGAGCCCTGGGCTGCAGGTGGTGCAGGTGTCTGCTGGATCACTTCTGAGGCTGCCCTGATCAATGCCCTCATGTGGAAGGATGGACCCCAGGATAGGCAGCAGCAGTTCTCCCTGCCCAACAACTGGTGGTGGTACCTGAGAATGAAAGAAGAGGAGAAGGAGCTTTGGACACAGAAGCAGAGAAGTCCAAGGAGGAAGAGGAAGACTTGGAACATGAGCTGCTGGATGGCCCCGAGGACCATTTCTGGCCCTCCCCAAAAAGGAACTTTTGGCCTTATACCCGGGGCTGAGTTGAAAGTGCTCCCTATTTTCTAGCCTGGAACTGCTGCAAACCTTGGTGTGACATCACAGGGCCTCAGTTTCCCTATCTGCATTTTGGGATTATATGGGGGTTCTAATGAGACACTGGACCCGAGATCATTTTGAGAATAGTAAAGAAATGTGCAGTTAGGAGATAATTATTATCAATGGACCATTGCTCTTCCAATAGTTGTATGCCTTAGCGAATCTTTGAAGTCAAACTATGATTTGTTGAGGAGGTTTACAGCAGATGAGGCCCTCAAGAATCTTTTCTGTCTGCCTTGAAAGCTGGCCTCTGACAGGGACCACCTTGGTGCTACCCCTGGGCCCCTCATCCTTTGTGCAGGCTTCTCAGGGTTCTTATTTCTGTTGCATCTTGTGGTTCTCCTGGTGGATGGTGTGCTCCATCTTCACTCAGAGCTAACTGCATCTTCTCCAGGACCATGTCTCTTATGAGACACCCACTGCTCCCTCGCCAGGATTCAAAACCTTCTGTGACTGACCTCTGCTGACCTCCCAAATTTATCCCTTCTCGCTCTTTCTCCTCCTCCAATTCCATGCCTGTGCCCCTCAATCCTGTGGCTCACACTCTCACCCAAGCTGTTCTCCTCCATCAGGATGTCCTTGGCTCCCTTGTCTGCTGGGCAAATTTGTGTTCATCCTTCCAAGCCCTGCACAGATGTCCTCCTCTGAGAGCTCTTCCTGAGGTCACAGCCTGGAACAAGGTAGTCCTTGCTCCTCTGTGCTGCCTCTGGGTTTTGTGCCTTTGTCAGTTTGCTGTGGCTGCCTGCCTCCTGCTGAAGGGAGGCACTTTGGATTTACTCACCTCAGTATCTCCTGGGTCCAGCTGGATCTCTGGCCTGGCCCAGAGTCAGTGGTCATCAAGGTTATATAGAACTCACAAGGACCCAGGAATGTTTAGCAAATAATACCACCCTCCCACACTTCTCCAATGTTTCCTTTCTAAGCTCTTTTACTCTTTGACATTCAAATTTCTAAATGGCCTGTATGTATTTACAAAACACCTTCAGAGGACACGCACACCCCACTGGCAGAATATATTTGCACTGACTAGGATTATGGATGAATTTCAGCTTCCTGGCAAATGAATCACTTGCCACTGGCTGAGCATCTGCTAAGTGCCAGATACTAAGCTGTGATCTCTAGAAAGAAAGAGACATGAACTACTGACACAGTTCTTGACCCCATAGAGCTCAGAATCTAGTGAGCTTGATTTCTTGTAACTTAGAGGCAGAGTGCAGAGCAGAAGCTCAGGCAGGAGAAGAGAAGTAAAATGGACACACCACAGGTAGTGACAGCCACACAGCCATCTGGGAACCCTGAGTGCAGCAACAAATAGCTTAGGCTGCCTTGGCAGCCCATGAAGGTATCACGGTTTCCTATTGCAGCATCTCAGTGATGCTTTTGTTATGCTGATCTCTGCCAAGCCTCTCTGTGCCCTAGCCCAGGATGGTGGCAGCCACGCTGTGGAGAAAATGGCAGTGACCAGGACCACAGGCTCAGAGCTTGCACCCTGGACCACCTGGGAATGGGAGCCCTTCACATGTTCTCTGCCTCTGTTTTCAGGTTGGGGGTCCTGGCCAAGGAAGGGAGATGCCCCCATGCTGGGTGAAAAGGACGCACCCCAGGAGCGCACTTCTCTTCTTTCTGCGTCATTTCTGCCTCTGCAGTGAATGGTGCCACCAGGCACATCCTCTCTGCTGGTGTGACACAAGGACAGGCCTTCCTGCTCAAGGCCTGAGTCTTCAGATGAGGGGAGGTGTAGCACACTCCTGTGCTCTGCTGACCAAGGCAGGGACGCCCGTCACCCCATCAGAACAAGTGCCAGACCAATGGCTAAAATAAAATAGTTTACAACATTCAAAGGGGTCATCTTCATTCACCTGCAATTTTTTTTCTGTAAAACCACCTGTTCCCCTCAAGGTAGGGTAAATGTGGACCCTATCTGGAAAGCGACTGCCCGCCATCATGGCACAGCCCTGTGCAGTGCCTGTGTGGTGCAGAATCTCAGGAGCAGTCCCCATGTCCCGAACCACAACTGCAGGGACCTTGGACATAAGCAAGAGCCTCTGGCCAGGCCTTTCAGCAAGGAGATGCTAACCCTGTCCCAGGGGTCTGCAGGGGTTCAGACCAGTGGAGAGGTGGCGAGACCCATGTGTGGTCTCACCCACTCCCGCCCATGCTGTGCAATGGGGGCCACCACGCACCCGATCTGCCTGGGAGGGTCCCACTGCCTCTCTAAGTTATGAGTGGTGCTGCCTCTCACATCTCACCAGTATCGCATTTTAAGGACAAATTATGTCTGCCCCTTCCCCGACCCTGTGCAAGTGAGGGATGATGGCCTTACCTGGTTATGTGGTGCGGGTATCAGTGGGCTCCATCTGTCAATGCCTTGCATCCAGCAACCACCTGGAGCACACCTGCAGTTCACAAGCTGGGCTTCCTGCTGCAGTGAGGGGAGCAAGCACTGCCTGGAGCCAGGGAACATCTCTGAAGCAGGTGTTGGAAAGGACTTGTTCCAGAATTTGGGCTTGTATCAGGGCTTGGGGGAGGTTTGAAAGAAGCCTTTGCTCCAGATTGGATGCTGTCAGAGGCAGGGTGGATTCTATCACCCAGCATCTTCCACAATCTTACCTAGAAGGAAGGAAGACAAGACCAAAGCTAATGCTGCAATTCACAAAGACCTAGCTGCCATAACGTAGACACGGGATGGGGGCGTCGAGTCATTTTTGTCCATGTTTTGCATGAGCTGAGCCATGATAGCTACCAAGTGACCTTGCTTTGTCTCGACCCATCATGGCCACAGAGCGACCTTGTCTGATGCTGACAACCTGCGCAGTTCAACATGAGAACACCAAGCCTGGCCAGCAGCAGCTGCTGTCCTCCCGAGGCCTCGCTGCTGCTCCTCTGGAGCCGACTGCTGATCATGGGAGGTGTGGAGTGGGAGGGGAATGTGCTGTGGGTTTTGTTTGCAGAGCAGGGGAAGGGGACTCTGATGCCTTCAGCTCTGGCCATCCTGAGTGCTGTGATCTGCCTCCCCTGCTTCCTACACCACCCACAACCCCGCCACACTGCTGCAGTCACTGCCAACTCACAGTGCCTTCTAAGGGCCCCAGTGTCTCTGGGACACCCCCTTTCTCCTGGCAGGGAAGCAAGGTGCTCATGAAGGTCCCAGGTAGAGGGCACTGAAAGGCTGTGGAGGGGCCCCCTTGAGTGTCCAAGTCTGGGATTCCAGCTTTCAGCGTCAGGCTCCAGGTGTGTGTGCCGAAATGGAAGTTTCTGCTCTCATTCTCTCTCCTGTCTGGTCAGAGGAACTCAGGGAGTTTCCACTCTCTGGGGGAGGGAAAGACACTAGAGACAGGGCCTTGCCCTGAACTGGGAAGGGGTGGGCATGGGAAAGCAGGGGCCTGGGCTCTGCCTACTGCTTCCTGAGAGCTTGGGTACAGCACTGCCCTCCCTGGTCTCCTGTCCCTTTTCTCTGTATGATTAGGTGGAGGCAGATGGGATTCCACTTCTACTCCCAGCACTGCATCAGGCACTGACACACTTATGACCCCATCTGGTTCTCAAAACAGCCCTGGAGGATGGATCTGCTGACCCCACATTGCAAATGTTTGTTCTAAATCCCTCACTCTGAAGTCAGAAAGAGCTGGGTTTGGCCTCAGCCACTGATGGTTCTTGTTGTGTGACCTTGGACAAGTCACTGCCCTTCTCTGTGCCTCAGCACCCACATTTACATAGGGGGAGAATAATACCTCCCTCTCAGGCTGCTGTGAACCAGGGTTAATGGGTACCTTGCCTCAGGCACATTGCAGGTGCTCAAAGTGTTGGTCCTGCCTTCCCTTTCTAGGTCTCCATTTCCTCATCTACACAGCAGGGAGCAGCTCAGTCCTGATTATAAATAAGACAATAGGTGAATGCACTCAGCAAGTGGGGTGGGGGATGCATGGAGAAGCTTTTTGCAAGGGTGAAGAATGTGTGCTCTGAGTCCCGTGCTGAGGGGCAGGTGAGAAGACAGCAAGCCCAGGGACGGAGGCCTACAAAATGCCCCCTGCAGAGCGGGAGGAGGAGCACTGTTCTAAGGTGGTGGGAAGAGGCATCCCCAGTGCTTGCAGGAGGAGCAGGACTGCTTATGCTTGCTCAGGTGGGCGGAAGGCAAGGTTCTTAGGCATCTGCTGGGTGTCAGATGCTGCATCAGCATCATCTCCCTGAATTTAATCTTTCCATCATCCCTGAGAGGTGGGTATTACAGGGGCAAAGTGAGATTGAAACACTGGTCCCCTGAGCCTGTGCCTTTTCTACAAGATCATTTGGTTCATATGTAATAATAGAATCCAAAAATGCTCCTGCTATATTGTACACACCTGATTTCATAACATCCTCACGACCTACGAGATTGGTATATTGTCCCCATTTTATGGATGAGGAAACTGAGGCTCAGCGAGGCTGAATAATTTGCTTATCTTTCCAGAGAACTAAAGGGAAGAGAGGTGCTATAGCTGTGGCGCCTCCTATTCTTGGCAGGAAGTGTCCAGTACCCCAGGCCATTCTGACCCTAGTGCAGACAGGAGAAAAAGCATATCAAAAAATCCAGCAGCAAGCTTCCACTGAGGGCCTCCCTGGCCTTTCCTTGTGCTAGTGGTGAGGGAGAACCAGCCTTGCTCCTGTACCTCCCATGGCTCCCTGCCGCCCCCAGGATAAAGGTCAGAGTCCTCAGGTCTGTGTTTGAGACCCTTCATGGTCTCATCCCACTTGCATTTCCAGCCAAATCCTCCACCACAGTCCCCAGTGCAGCAGCCATGGCCACCTGACCCATCCCGCCATCCTGCCTTGGCTCAGGCTGTTCCCTCTGTCTGATGCCCTCTGTCCCTTCTCTGTCATGCCTCAAGGTGTGGCGCAAATGCTTCCTGTACTCTGGAGCCTGAACTGGTCCTGCTTCCACTGCCAGGGCAAAATCCATTCCGCTCTACCGTCTTCTCCGAGTCCCTCTCATGCTGTGTGCCCAGGTGTGTCCCCAGCAGCTCTTGAGGGACTAGCTATTTGAGAGCTGTCTCCACACCTGGCCTAAGAAGTTTTTCAAGGACAGTGGCATCTTCCTACCCATGATTCCATCCCCAGGACTTAGCAAATGCAAACAATGGTAGTGCTGCTGGAACAGAACAGAATAAAACTGAATTGAACTGAAGCAGATGCCCAGGCCGAAGGCTCGCTGGCCCAGGGGCACAGATGACTACCCCAGGGGTAAGGAGCACTGGCTTTGGAATCAGCCCCAGGTTCAACATTGGACTTCTCCACTGGCCAGCTCTGCAACATTGGCCAAAAGACTTAGCCTCTCTGGTTCTCAATAAACCAGGTTGGCAATATCGACCTAGTAGGTGAGTGGTGAAGATTGGATGAGTTCGTACATATCGGGGGTACAGTGCATGCCTGGCACCTGGTGAGCCCTCAGTAAATGGTAGGGATCACTATTACTTTTATTTGCAGAGATGGCATGTACAGTGTATAGACATCAGGAGCTGGTGTAGACTTGGAGTGTACCATCCAATCACTTGGATAACCCAGGTGCAATATCATCAGTACTTTCCAATTGCGCAGCAATGGACCTGGCTGGGCTAGTGGCATCAGAGCCTCCTGGAAGCTTTAGAAATCCAGCATCCTAGAATCCCTGTCACAGAGACTGGTCTGGATTTTGCATAAACCAGACTTATGACTCTAAAGTGCAGAAGGGCTTAGCTGTTTGTTTTTCCAAATGTGTTTTCAAGGTTTGGAGTTACTGAAAGTCAACTCAGAGGAGATGGGCCTTGCAGACCAGGATTTAATATGGCAGAGAGCATGGTGTGGCCAAAGGCCTAGAGGAGGGAGGAGGAAGAGGTTGTCCTCAATCCCTGGAGAAGACCGGCGTGGCTGGAGAAGTGGAGCACAGGGTCAGAGAGGGACGCTGCAGCTTTAACGTGGGGCTCCTTGAACTCCCATCATGGAGCTCAGATTTATTCTGATGGGCAAGTAGGATCTATTGATGGTTCTTGAGCAGAAGAGTGACATGAATAAAGAAATGCTCAGGGCATATACTGGTGAATCGATGCAAAAGGGAACGGGGAACATACTGAAGACAAGAAGGCTGGAAGGCTGGCATGAGCCCTGGGGCAGGAATTCACGTCCCACAAACCCTGCAGAGCAGAGCAGGGAACCCTGTAACAGAGGCTTCCCTCTGAGATTCCAGATCCCTGGACAAGGCAGTGCTGAGTTTGCAGACAGCCCAGGGGAAGGGCAGGTTAGCGCCCGAGTGACCCAGGAAGTACTCAGGTCAGCTCACTGGTGATTCTGCAGGTGGTTTAAGTTTTCAGTGCCCTGAGCATCCCAGAGAAGAGCAGACCTAGGGTGGTGGCAGATGGGCAAGAACAGGCTTTGGAGGCCTGATTAGCAAGCCTGGGGGCAGGGAGGGGAAGATTTTACTCATTCATGTGTTTGCTAGTGTGTTCATTTATTGTAGCTACACATACTCTCCATGCACCTGCTTCTACCTGCTGTGCTAGCCACTGGGTAATGAGGTACATTTGGCCCTTGCTTGTTGAGACTCCCAGTGCCAGGGGCAGAAAGATCTTTCATAGAGCAGGTGGGGACGTGAGTTCCTGCCACAGGGCTCAAGCCAGCCTTCCAGCCTTCTTGCCATCAATACGTTCCCCATTCCCTTTTGCATCGATTCACTAGTATATGCCCTAAGCATATCTTTTTTCAAGTCACTCTTCTGCTCAAGAACCAGCAATAGATCCTACTTGCCCATCAGAACAACCTGAGCACCGTCATAGGAATTCAAGGAGCCACATGTTAAAGCTGCAGCGTCCCTCTCTGACCCTGTCCTCCACTCCCCTGGGTAACTGCAGAATAAACACTAGCATGTCAGCGTAGTCAGTGCTGCATTCAGGGAAGCACAGCAGAGATCTGACCCTAGCTGGGGAGTAAGCAGGAGCTTCTCAAAGAGGTGCCTAACACCACACTATGTCCTGAAGCATTCACTAGTGAAGAACAGCGAGAGGGAACAGCTTGGGGAAAGGCTATGAGCTTCAAGTCAAACCACCATGTCCCAGGATTGGTCCAGGGTAGATGTGAACAGGGCTTAGGACAGGCGAGGAAGGTGCCCAGATGGCTGGGTAGGTGGAGTTTGGACTGCCCTGGAGCTGAGGGGAAGGCCCAGTGGGTTGAATGGACAAGAACACAGCTCCAGTTTCCACAGAAGGATTTTATAACACTCAGAATTGCCCAAAGAATGGGCAGCTGCATAAGGTGCATATCTGTCAGACAGAGGTTACAGTTCTTAATGTAGTGAGGAAAGAAAGCTAAAAATCTGACAGGAAAAGAAAAGTGTTTCACCCATCAGAAAGATCTGTGACTGCATAAAAGAAACACACAAATACATGATCAGCCTCAGGAATAATCAGAGGAATGCGAATTGAAGCGACAAGAAACAGTATTTCACCCATAACACTAGCCGCATTTTGTAAAGATAATATAATAAAGATAATGGTAGGTAGTGTTGACAGAATGTGGAAGAATAGGGCTGTTCCTTACACTGCTGGTGGGGATAGGAATGGCAGCAGCTTTTGAGAGGGCCACACGGCACTGTGTGTGAGTGCCTTCACAGGGAGACACCCTTTGATTTGGCAATTCCACATTTAAGAATTGTTCATTTATTCTAGGATTTTTTTTCAGTCAAGACCTCCATATGTTGCCCAGGCTGGCCATGAACTACTGGACACGAGTGATCCTCCCACCTTAGCCTCCTGAATAGCTGTGATCACAGGCATGAACCATGGTGCCTGGTTTTACCCTAGGAATTTATCCTGAGGAAAAATCGGACAAGTGGGCCAAGCTGTACTTAGAGAAGGTGTTTATTGTTGCATTGATGATGGTAGGTAAGACACAGGAAGAATCTAAATGTCCAGCAATAAGAGATTGGCTAAATCATTGTGCCACAGCTAGGCAAGGGTTGGCTCATGGCCATTCAGAACACTGATCCTCCTGATTGAGTCAAATCTCCTGTCACTGCTCTCACACACCACACACCTCCCGCCTTTGCAGCACAAATTACCATTGTAATTTTACATTTCTTTGTGAACTTCTTTGATGAATTTCTGTATCCCTCATTAGACGCTAAGCTCCATGGA